>NC_142136.1:79222500-79407500 GCF_024610735.1 Ursus americanus | reverse complement strand
CCCTAACCCAAACCCTAACCCTAGCCCGAACCCGAACCGTAACCCTAACCCGAACCCTAACCCTAAACGTAACGCAAACCCGAACCCTAAACCTAACCCTAACCCGAGCCCGAACACTAACTCTAACCCTAAGCCTAAACTAAACCGGACCCGAATAGGATCCCTAACCCAAACCCGAACTCTAACCCTAACCCGAAACCGAACCCTAAACCGAAACCTAACCCTAATCCTAACCCTAACCCTAACCCTAACCATAACCCTAACCCGAACCCTAACCCTAACCCGACCCTAACCCTAACACTATCCCTAATCTGAACCCTGACCCTAACCCTAACCCTAACCGGAATCCGAAGCGTAACCCTAAACCTAACCGTAACCCTAAACCTAATCCTAACCCTAACCCAAACCCTAACCCTAACCTGAACCCGAGCTCTAAGCCTAACCCCAACCCTAACCCCAACCCTAAGAGGAACCATAACCCTAACCGGAACCCTAACCCGAAACCTAACCCTAACCCTAACCCTACCCGAACTCTAACCGTGACCCTGACCCTAAACCCTAAACGCTGACCCTGACCCTGACCCTACACTAACCCGAAACCTGACTGGAACCCGAACCCTAAACCTGACATGAATCTGAACCCAAACCCTAACCTGAACCCGAACCCAAATCCCTAACACGAACCAAAACCCGAACCCCTAACCCGAACGCTAACCCTAACCGGAACCCTAGCCCTAACCCGAACCCTAACCCGAAACCAAATCCTAAGCGGAACCCTAACCCTAACCCTAACCATACCCGAAATATAACCCTAACCCTAACCCTAACCCTAACCCTAGCCCTAACCCTAACCCAAACAGTAAACCTAACCGGAATCCTAACCGTAACCCGAACCCTAACCCTAAACCTAACCCCTAACCCTAACCCTAACCCTAACCCTATCCCTAACCTGAACCGTAACCCTAACGCTAACCCTAACCCTAACCCTAAACCGAAACCTAAGAGGAACCCTAACCCAAACCCTAACCCGAACCCGAACCCGAACCGTAACCCTAAACCTAACCCGAACCCAAACCCTAAACCTCACCTAACCCTAACCCGAACCCTAACCCGAATTCTAACCCTAACCCGAACCCTAACCCTAACCCGAAACCTAACACTAATCCTAACTGTAACTCTAACCCTAACCATAACCCTAACCCGATCCCTAACCCTAACCCGACCCTAACCCTAACCTTATCCCTAACCTGAACCCTAACCCTAACCCTAACCCTAACCCGAATCGGAACCGTACCCTAACGCTAACTGTAACCCTAAACCTAACCCTAACCCTAAACCGAACCCTAACCTTAACCCGAACCTAACTCTAACCCCAACCCTAATCCCAACCCTAAGAGGAACCATAACCCTAACCGGAACCCTAACCGGAACCCTAACCCTAACCCTAAACTGAAACCTCACCCTACCCTCACCCGAACATGAACCCGAAACTGAACCCTAACCCTAACCCTAACCCTAACCCGAACCGGAACCCTAAACCTAACCCTAACCGCGAACCCTAACCCGCACCCGAACACTAACCTTAACCTGAACCCGAACCCTAACCCGAACCTAACCCTAACCCCAACCCTAACCGCAACCCTAAGAGGAACCATAACCCTAACCGGAACCCTAACCCTAACCCTAACCCTAACATGAACCCGAACCCGAAACCTAACCCTAACCCTAACCCTAAAACGAACACTAAACCTAACCATAACCCTAACCCTAACGTGAAACCTAACCCTATCCCGAACCCTAACCCTCACCCTAACCCTAACCCTAACCTGAACACTCAGCCTAACCCGAACCCTAACCCTAACCCTAAACCTCAGCCTAACCCTAACCCTAACCTAACCCTAACCCTAACCATAACCCTAACCATAACCCTAACCGGAACCCTAACCCAAACCCGAACTCTAACCCTAACCCGAAACATAACCCTAACCCTAACCCTAACCCTAACCCGAAACCTAACCCTAACCCTAACCCGAACCCGAACCCTAACCCTAACCCGAACCCTGACGCGAACCTGAACCCGAACCCGAACCCCGAACCTGAACCCGAAACCAAACCCCTAACCCTAACCCTAACCCTGACCCTCATCCTAACCCGAACCCTCACAAGAACCCGAACACTAACCCTGACGCGAACATCAACCCGAAACCTAACCCGAACCCTAACCTGAACCCTAACCCTAACCCTAATCATAACCCTAATCCGAACACTAACCCTGATGTGAACTTGTACCCGAACCCTAACCTTAAACCAAACCCTAACCCTAACCCTAACCTGAACCCTCAGACTAACCCGAAACACAACCCTAACCCTAACCATAACCCTAACCCTAAACCTCAGCCTAACCCCAACCCTAACCCTAAACCTAACCCTAACCCGAACACAAAAACTAATCCTAACCCTAAACCGAACCCGAACCCTAACCCTAAAGCTAACCCTCAGCTTAACCCTAACCCTAACCCTAAACCGAACCCTAACCAGAACCCTAGACCTAAACCGAACCCTAACCCTAACCCTAGTCCTAACCTGAAACCTAACCCTAACCCTAACCCTAACCCTAACCCTAGTCCTAACCTGAAACCTAACCCTAACCAGAACCCTGACATGAACCCGAACCCTAACCCTGACATGAATATGAACCCGAAACCTAACCCGAACCCGAACCCGAATACCTAACCCGAAACCAAACCCGAACCCCTAACGAACCCTAACCCGAACCCGAACCCTAACCCTAACCCTAACCCTAAACCTAACCCTAACCCGAACAAAAACCCTAACCGTAGCCCTAAACTGATCCCGAACCCTAACCCTAACCCTCACCCTAATCCTAACCCTGACCCTAACCCTAACCCTAAACCCTAAAACCAGACCCTGACCCTAACCCTAACCGTGACCCTGACCCTAAACCTAACGCTGACCCTGAACCAGACCCTGACCCTAATCCCAAAACCCTGACCCTGACCCTGATCCTAACCCTAACCCTAACCCTAACCCTAACCCTAACCCGAACCCTAACCCTAAACCAAACGCTAACACTAACCCTAACCCTAACCTTATCCCGAAACCTAACCCTAACCCTAACCCGAACCCGAACCCTAACCCTCAACTGAACCCTAACCCGAACCCTAATCCTAACCCTGACCCTAACCCTAACACTAAACCTAACCTTACCCGAGTCTGAACCCTAACTCTAACCCTAACCCTAACCCGAACCCTAACCCTAAACCAAACACTAACCCTAAACCTAACCCGAACCCAAACCCGAACCCGAAGCCAAACACTAACCCTAAACCAAACGTTACCTGAACCCGAACACTAACCCAAAACCGAACCCGCACCCTAACCCTAACCCGACCTAACCCTAACCCTAACCATAACCGGAACCCTAACCCTGACTCGAACCCTAACCCGAACCCTAAACCTACACCTAACCCAACCCGAACACTAACACGAACCCTAACCCAAACCCTAACGCTAACCCGAACCCTAACCCTAACCCTAACCCGAGCCCGAACACTAACCCTAACGCTAAGCCTAACCTAACCCGGACCCGAACCAGATCCCTAACCCGAACCCGAACTCTAACCCTAACCCAAACCCGAACCCTAACCCGAACCTAACCTTAACCCTAACCCGAACCCGAAACCTAACACTAACCCTTACCCTAACCCTAACCGGAACCTGAACCTGAACACTAACCCTAACCCGAACCCGAACCCGAACCCTAACCCTAAGCCTAAACCTAACCCAAATGCGAATCTTTCCCTAACCAAACCCTAACATGAACCCTAACCCTAACCCTAACCTGAGCCCTGACCCTAAACCTAAACCGAACCCGAAGCCCACCACTAACCCTAACCCAAACATTACCCGAACCCGAACCCTAGCCCAAAACCGAACCCGCACCCTAACCCTAACCCGAAACCTAACCCTAACCTAACCATAACCGGAACACTAACCCTGACTCGAACCCTAACCCGAGCCCTAAACCTACCCCTAACCCAACCCGAACCCTAACCCGAACCCTAACCCTAACCGTAACCCTAACCCGAATCCTAACCCTAACCCGACCCTAAGCCTAACCCTATTACTAACCTGAAACATAACCCTAACCCTAACCCGAACCCGAACCCTAAACCTAACCGTAACCCTAACCCGAAACCTAAACCTAATCCTACCCTAACCCTAACCCTATCCCAAACCAGAACCCTAACCATAACCCTAACCCTAACCCAAACTGTAACCCTAACCATAACCGTAACCCTAACCCTAAACCGAACCCTAAGAGAAACCCTAACCTAACCCTAACCCTAACCTGAAACCGAACCGTAACCCTAACCCGAACCCTAACCCTAACCCTAACCCTACCCCGAATCCTAACCCTAACCCGACCCTAACCCTAACCCTATCACAAACCTGAAACATAACCCTAACCCTAACCCTAACCCGAACCCGAACCCTAAACCTAACCGTAACCGTAACCAGAACCCTAAACCTAATCCGACCCTTACCCTAACCCTATCCCGAACCTGAACCCTAACCCGAACCCGAACCCAAACCGTAACCCTAACCATAACCGTAACCCTAACGCGAACGCTAACCCGAACCCTAAACCGAACACTAACCCTAACCCTAACCTTAACCCTAAACCGAACCCTAAGAGAAACCCTAACCTAACCTAACCCTAACCCGAACCCGAACCATAACCCTAACCCTAACCCGAACCCTAACCCTAACCCTAAACCTAACCCGAACCCAAACCCTAAACCTCACCCTACCCCTAACCGGAACCCTAAACCTAAACCTAACCCTAACCCTAACCCTAACCCTAACCCGAACCCTAACCCTAAGCCGACCCTAACCCTAACCCTATCCCTAACCTGAAACCTAACCCTAAACCTAACCCTAACCCGAACCCTAACCCTAACCCTAAAGGTAACGCTAACCCGAACCCTAACCCTAACCCGACCCTAACCCTAACCCTATCCCTAACCTGAAACCTAACCTTAACCCTAACCTGACCCTGAACACAAATTGTAACCTTAACACTAACCGAAACCCTAACCCTAACCCTAAACATAACCCGAACACTAACCCTAACCCTAACACTAACCCGAACCCGAACCCGAATCCAAACCCTAACCCTAACCCGAACCCTAACCCGAACCCTAACCCTAACCCTAACCCGAACCTGAACCCGAAACTGAACGCGAACCTGAACCCTAACCGTAACCCGAAACGTAATCCTAACCCTAGCACTAAACCTCACCCGAACCGTAACCCAAACCTGAACCCTAACCCGAACCCTAACCATAACCCTAACCTGAACCGTAACCGTAACCCTAACCCGAATCCAAACCCTAACCCTAACCCAAACCTAACCCTAACCCTAACCCTAACCCGAAACCGAATCCAAACCCCAACCCTAAACCAAACCTAACCCTAACCCTAGCCCTAAACCGAACCCTAAGAGGAACCCTAACCCAAACCCTAACCCTAACGCTAAACCTAACACGAACCCAAACCCTAAACCTCACCCTAACCCTTATCCGAACCCTAACACTAACACTAACCCTAACCCGAACCAAAACCCGAGCCCTAACCCGAAACCTAACCCTAACCCTAACCCGAAACCTAACCCTAACCCTAACACGAACCCTAACACTAACCCGAACCCTAACCCAAACCTAACCCTAACCCCAATCCTAACCCCAACCCTAAGAGGAACCATAACCCTAACCGGAACCCTAACCCGAACCCTAACCCTAACCCTAACATGAAATCTCACCCTACCCTAACCAAAACATGAACCCGAAACTGAACTCTAACCCCTAACCCAACCCGAAACCTAACCCTAACCTTAACCTGAACCCTAAACCTAACCCTAACCCAAACCCTAACCCTAAACCACACACTAAACCTAACCCGAACCCAAACCCTAAACCTCACCCTAACCCTAAACCTAACCCGAACCCTAACCCTAACCCTAACCCTAACACTAACCCGAACCCGAACCCGAATCCAAACCCTAACCCTAACCCGAACGCTAACCCGAACCCTAAACCTAACCCTAACCCTAACCCGAACCTGAACCCGAAACTGAACCCGAACCTGAACCCTAACCGTTACCCGAAACGTAATCCTAACCCTAGCACTAAACCTCACCCGAACCGTAACCCAAACCTGAACCCTAACCCGAACCCTAACCATAAACCTAACCTGAACCGTAACCGTAACCCTAACCCTAACCCGAATCCAAACCCTAACCCTAACCCAAACCTAACCCTAACCCTAACCCTAACCCGAATCCAAACCCTAACCCTAAACCAAACCTAACCCTAACCCTAGCCCTAAACCGAACCCTAAGAGGAACCCTAACCCAAACCCTAACCCAAACCCTAAACCTAACACGAACCCAAACCCTAAACCTCACCCTAACCCTTATCCGAACCCTAACCCTAACACTAACCCTAACCCGAACCAAAACCCGAGCCCTATCCCAAAACCTAACCCTAACCCTAACCCGAAACCTAACCCTAACCCTAACACGAACCCTAACACTAACCCGAACCCGAACCCTAACCCAAACCTAACCCTAACCCCAATCCTAACCCCAACCCTAAGAGGAACCATAACCCTAAACCTAACCCTAACCCTAAACCTAACCCTAACCCTAACCGTAACCCGAACCCTAAACCTAACCCTAACCTGAACACTAAACCTAACCATAACCCTAACCCTAACCCGAACCCGAATCCAAACCCTAACCCTAACCCTAACCCTAACCCTAACCGTAACCCGAACCCTAACCCAAACCCTAAACCTAACCCTAACACTAACCCTAACCCTAACCCGAATCCAAACCCTAACCCTAACCCTAACCCTAACCCTAACCCTAACCGTAACCCTAAACCTAACCCGAACCCGAATCCAAACCCTAACCCTAACCCTAACCCTAACCCTAAACCTAACCCTAACCCTAACCCTAACCCTAACCCGAAGAAGAAACCTAACCGGAACCTAAACCTGACCCCTAACCCTAACCCGAACCCAAACCCTAACCCAAACCCTAACCCTAACCCTAACCCTAACCCTAATCCTAACCGTAACTCTAACCCTAACCATAACCTTAACCCGAACCCTAACCCTAACCCGACCCTAACCCTAACCTTATCCCTAACCTGAACCCTAACCCTAACCCTAACTCTAACCCGAATCGGAACCGTAACCCTAACCCTAACTGTAACCCTAACCCTAACCCTAACCCTAAACCGAACCCTAACCCTAACCCGAACCTAACTCTAACCCCAACCCTAATGCCAACCCTAAGAGGAACCGTAACCCTAACCGGAACCCTAACCCGAACCCTAACCCTAACGTGAAACCTCACCCTACCCTCACCCAAACATGAACCCGAAACTGAACCCTAACCCTAACCCTAACATGAACCCTATCCCTAACCCTAACCCTAACCCGAACCCGAACCCTAACCCTAACCCTAACGCTAACCATAACCCC
This sequence comes from Ursus americanus, assembly GCF_024610735.1. NCBI lineage: Eukaryota > Metazoa > Chordata > Mammalia > Carnivora > Ursidae > Ursus > Ursus americanus. The sequence continues at coordinate 79,399,925 of NC_142136.1, read as the reverse complement.
AACCCTAACCCGACCCTAACCATACCCTATCCCTAAACTGAACCCTAACCCTAACTCTAACCCTAACCCAAAACCAAACCATAACCCTAAACCTAACCGTAACCCTAACCCGAACCCTAAGCCTAACCTGACTCTAACCCTAACCCTATCCCTAACCTGAACCTGAACCTGAACCCTAACCTGAACCCGAACCCTAACCCTAACCCTAACCCGAACCCGAATCCAAACCCTAACCCTAACCCGAACCCTAACCCAAACCCTAAACCTAACCCTAAACCGAACCCTATCCCTAACCCTAACCCTAACCCGAACCCTTACCCTAACCCTGACCATGACCATGACCCTAACCCTACCCATAAACCCTAATACCTGACCCTGACCCCAACCCTTCCCTAACCCTAACCCTGACATGAATCTGAACCCAAACCTTAACACGAACCCGAACCCGAATACCTAACACAAACCAAAACCCGAACCCCTAACCGGAATGCTAACCCTAACCGGAACCCTAGCCCTAACCCGAACCCTAACTCGAAACCAAATCCTAAGCGGAACCCTAACCATAACCCTAACCATACCCGAAATATAACCCTAACCCTAACCCGAACCCGAACCCTAACCCTAACCCGTACCCTAACCCGAACCCTAACCTGAAACCTGACCCAAACAGTAACCCTAACCCGAATCCTAACCGTAACCCGAACCCTAACCCTAAACCGAACCCTAATCCTCAGCCTAACCAGAATCCGAACCCTAACCCTAACCCTACCTGAACCCTAACCCTAAACCAAACCCTAACCCTAACCCTAACCCTGATCCTCAGCCTAACCCGAACCCGAACCCTAACCCTAAGCCTACCCGAACCCTAACCCTAAAACAAAGCCTAACCCTAACCCTAACCCTAACCCTAATCCTAACCGTAACTCTAACCCTAACCATAACCTTAACCCGAACCCTAACCCTAACCCGACCCTAACCCTAACCTTATCCCTAACCTGAACCCTAACCCTAACCCTAACTCTAACCCGAATCGGAACCGTAACCCTAACCCTAACCGTAACCCTAACCCTAACCCTAACCCTAAACCGAACCCTAACCCTAACCCGAACCTAACTCTAACCCCAACCCTAATCCCAACCCTAAGAGGAACCGTAACCCTAACCGGAACCCTAACCCGAACCCTAACCCTAACCTGAAACCTCACCCTACCCTCACCCAAACATGAACCCGAAACTGAACCCTAACCCTAACCCTAACATGAACCCTATCCCTAACCCTAACCCTAACCCGAACCCGAACCCTAACCCTAACCCTAACGCTAACCATAACCCCAACCCTAACCCGACCCTAACCATACCCTATCCCTAAACTGAACCCTAACCCTAACTCTAACCCTAACCCAAAACCAAACCATAACCCTAAACCTAACCATAACCCTAACCCGAACCGTAAGCCTAACCTGACTCTAACCCTAACCCTATCCCTAACCTGAACCCGAACCTGAACCCTAACCTGAACCCGAACCCTAACCCTAACCCTAACCTGAACCCGAATCCAAACCCTAACCCTAACCCGAACCCTAACCCAAACCCTAAACCTAACCCTAAACCGAACCCTATCCCTAACCCTAACCCTAACCCGAACCCTTACCCTAACCCTGACCATGACCATGACCCTAACCCTACCCATAAACCCTAATACCTGACCCTGACCCCAACCCTAACCCTAACCCTAACCCTGACATGAATCTGAACCCAAACCTTAACACGAACCCGAACCCGAATACCTAACATGAACCAAAACCCGAACCCCTAACCGGAACGCTAACCCTAACCGGAACCCTAGCCCTAACCCGAACCCTAACTCGAAACCAAATCCTAAGCGGAACCCTAACCCTAACCCTAACCATACCCGAAATATAACCCTAACCCTAACCCGAACCCGAACCCTAACCCTAACCCGTACCCTAACCCGAACCCTAACCTGAAACCTGACCCAAACAGTAACCCTAACCCAAATCCTAACCGTAACCCGAACCCTAACCCTAAACCGAACCCTAATCCTCAGCCTAACCGGAATCCGAACCCTAACCCTAACCCTAACCCTAACCCTAACCCTAACCCTAACCGTAACCTGACCCTAACCCTAAACCTATCCCTAACCTGAAACCTAACCCTAACCCTAACCCTAACCCTCACCCGAACCGTAACCCTAACCCTAACCCGAACCCTAACCCGAACACTAACCCTAACTCGAACCCTAAAGGGAACCCTAACCTTAACCCTAACCCTAACCCTCAGCCTAACCCGAATCCGAATTCTAAACCTAACCCTAACCCTTACCCTAAACCTATCCCGAACACTAACCCTGACGTGAACTTGAACCCAAACCCTAACCTTAAAACAAACCCTAACCCTAACCCTAACCCTCAGCCTAACCCGAACCCTAACCCTAACCCTAACCCTAACCCTTACCCTAAACCTATCCCGAACACTAACCCTGACGTGAACTTGAACCCAAACCCTCACCTTACACCAAACCCTAACCCTAACCCTAACCCTCAGCCTAACCCGAACCCTAAACCTAACCCTAACCCTAACCTGAAACCTCACCCTACCATCACCTGAACATGAAACAGAAACTCAACCCTAACCCTAACCCTAACCCGAATCCGAAACCAAAACCGAACCCGAACCCTATCCCTAACCCTAACCCTAAACCTAACCCAAACCCAAACCTTACCCCTAACGCTAACCATAACCCTAACCCTAACCCGACCCTAAGCATACCCTATCCCTGAACTGAACACTAACCCTAACCCGAAACCGAACCATAACCCTAACCCTAACCGTAACCCTAAACCTAACCCTAACCCAACCTGAACCCTAAACCGAACCCTAACCCTAACCGTAACACAAACCCGAACACTAACCCTAACCCTAAGCCTAAACTAAACCGGACCCGAATAGGATCCCTAACCCAAACCCGAACTCTAACCCTAACCAGAAACCTAACCCGAAACCGAAACCTAACCCTAATCCTAACCCTAACCATAACCATAACCATAACCCTAACCTGAACCCTAACCCTAACCCGACACTAACCCTAACCCTATCCCTAACCTGAACCCTGACCCTAACCCTAACCCTAACCCGAATCCGAACCGTAACCCTAACCCCAACCGTAACCCTAAACCTAACCCTAACCCTAACCCAAACCCTAACCCTAACCTGAACCTGAACCCTAAGCCTAACCCCAACCCTAACCCCAACCCTAAGAGGAACCATAACCCTAAACAGAACCCTAAACCGAACCCTAACCCTAACCCTAACCCTAACCTGAAACCTCACCCTACCCTAACCCGAAGATGAACCCGAAACTGAACCCTAACCCTAACCCTAACCCAACCCTAACCCTGACCGTGACCCTGACCCTAAACCCTAAACGCTGACCCTGACCCTGACCCTACCCTAACCCGAACCCTGACCGGAACCCGAACCCTAAACCTGACATGAATCTGAACCCAAACCCTAACCCGAACCCGAACCCAAATCCCTAACACGAACCAAAACCCGAACCCCTAACCCGAATGCTAACCCTAACCGGAACCCTAGCCCTAACCTGAACCCTAACCCTAACGCTAACCCTAACCCTAAACTGAACCCTAAGAGGAACCCTAACCCAAACCCTACCCTAACCCGAACCCGATCCCGAACCGTAACCCTAACACGAACCCTAACCCTAACCCTAAACCTAACCCGAACACAAACCCTAAACCTCACCTAACCCTAACCCAAACCCTAACCCGAACTCTAACCCTAACCCGAACACTAACCCTAAACCGAAACCTAACCCTAATCCTAACCATAACTCTAAACCTAACCATAACCCTAACCCGATCCCTAACCCTAACCCGACCCTAACCCTAACCTTATCCCTAACCTGAACCCTAACCCTAACCCTAACTCTAACCCGAATCGGAACCGTACCCTAACCCTAACCGTAACCCTAACCCTAACCCTAACCCTAACCCTAAACCGAACCCTAACCCTAACCCGAACCTAACTCTAACCCCAACACTAATCCCAACCCTAAGAGGAACCATAACCCTAACCGGAACCCTAACCCGAACCCTAAACCTAACCCTAACCTGAAACCTCACCCTACCCTCACCCGAACATGAACCCGAAACTGAACCCTAACCCTAACCCTAACCCTAACCTGACCCTAAACCTAACCCTAACCCCAAATCCTAACCCGAACCCGAACACTAACCTTAACCTGAACCCGAACCCTAACCCGAACCTAACCCTAACCCCAACCCTAACCGCAACCCTAAGAGGAACCATAACCCTAATCGGAACCCTAACCCTAACCCTAACCCTAACATGAACCCGAACCCGAAACCTAACCCTAACCCTAACCCTAACACGAACACTAAACCTAACCATAACCCTAACCCTAACGTGAAACCTAACCCTATCCCGAACCCTAACCCTAACCCTAACCCTAACCCTAACCTGAACACTCAGCCTAACCCGAACCCTAACCCTAACCCTAAACCTCAGCCTAACCCTAACCCTAAACCAAACACTAACCCTAACCCTAACCCTAACCCTAACCCTAACCCTAACCCGAACCTGAACCCGAAAACAAACCGGAACCTAAACCCTAAACATAACCCTAAACCTAATCCTAACCCTAGCCGTAAACCTCACCCGAACCCTAACCCTAACACGAACCCGAACCCTAACCCTAACCCGAACCCTAACCCGAACCCGAACACCCGAACCCTAACCGTAACCCGAACCCGAAACCTAACCCTAACCCGAACCCGAATCCAAACCCTAACCCTAACCCAAACCTAACCCTAACCCTAACCCTAAACCGAACCCTAAGGGGAACACTAACCCTAACCCTAACCCTAACCCGAACCCTAACCCTAACCCTAAACCTAACCCGAACAAAAAACCCTAAACCTCACCCTAACCCTAACCCGAACCCTAAACCTAACACTAACCCTAACCCAAACCCAAACCCGAGCACTAACCCGAAACCTAACCCTAACCCTAACCCGAAACCTAACCTTAACCCTAACCCTAACCCTAACCCTACTCCGAACCCGAACCCGAACCCTAACCCTACCCCGAATCCTAACCCGAACCCTCACCCTAACCCTAACCCTAACCCTACTCCGAACCCTAACCCGAACCCTAACCCGAACCCTAACCCAAAACCTACCACGAACCAAACCCTAACCCGAACCCTAACCCGAACCCTAACCCGAACCCGAACCCTAACCCGAACCCTAACCCGAACCCTGACCCCTAACCCGAACCCGAACCCGAACCCTAACCCTAACCCGAACCCGAACCCGAACCCTAACCCAAACCCTAACCCGAACCCTAAACCGAACCCTAACCCCTAACCCGAACCCGAACCCGAACCCGAACCCTAACCCGAACCCTAACCCGAACCCGAACCCTAACCCGAACACGAACCCGAACCGGAACCCGAAACCGAACCCGAACCCGAACCCGAATCCATACCCGAAAGCGAAACCAATACTGAACCCGAACCCGAACCTGAACCCTAACCCCTAACCCGAACCCGAACCCGAATCCATAACCGAAAGCGAAACTGATACCGAACCCGAACCCAAAACCGAAACCGAACCCTACCCGAACCAGAACCCGAACCCTACCCGAACCCGAACCCGAACTAGAACCCAAACCCCGAACCCGAACCCGAACCCGAACCCGAAACCCAACCCGAATCCTAAACCGAACCCGAACCCTAACCCCTAACCCCTAACCCGAACCTGAGGAACACAGCATTGAGACACATATGACAAAAACCCGCGTCCAACGAAAAATATTTTCTTCATGTGCAAACCCTATCATAACTGCTTTCGGCAAGGTAAAGAAAATGTCATACGTTTATCTGTAAGAAACAACAGTGCCCTGGAACAGTCTGAGCCCTAATGTCAGCACTGTGCTTTTGGGAGCGGGAGTTAAATCGGAGGCAAACAGCACTAAGACACATTTGGCAAAAATCGCGTTCCAATGAATAATATTTTCTTCCCTTTCAAACCCTAACGTAAGTGGCTGTGGCCAGATAAATAAATGCCACACACTTATCTGTAAGAAACAACAGTGCCAAGGAACAGGTTTCTACGTGAAGAAAATATTTCTCGTTGGAACTCCGCTTTTTTACTTTACCTTCCACAACCCCTTGTGATAGGGTTTCCACGTTAAGAAAATAGTTTTCATCGGAAGCCGGTTTTTCCCAAATGTGTCTAAGTGCTGTATTCCTCGGGTTTCACTCATGCTACCAAAATCACAAAGATGATGTGAGGGCTCAGACCGATCCTGGACACTTCTGTTTCTTACAGATAAGCGTATGGCATCTTCTTTACATTGGCACAATTATGATACAGTTTGCAAAAGAGAAAATATATTTCATTGAAAGGCGGTTTTTGCCAAATTTTCTCAGCTGTTTGCCTCGGTTTTAACTCATGATACCAAAAGAACGGTGATGATCTTAGGGCTCAGACCGTACATGGGCACTGTTATATCTTACAAATAAGCGTATGGCACATCCTTTACCTTGCCACAACAACTTAAGACAGAGTTTGCACATCAAGAAATATTTTTCATTGGAACCCGTTTTTTGCCAAATATGTCTCAGTACTATGTCCTCAGCACTTGGGAGCATGTCTGCACATGAAGAAAGACTTTCCCGTGTGAACCCGGTTTTTGGAAGCCGTTTTTGCCCCAGGGGTCTCCGGGCTGTGTTCGTTGGGGTTGAACTCCTGCTAGCAAAACCGCCGGGATGAGGGAAGGGCTCAGACTGTACCTGGGCCCTATGGCCTCTTACAGGTCAGTGTATGGCATTTCCTTCACCTTGCCACAGGCACTTGGGAGCATGTCTGCACATGGAGAGACACTTTCCCGTGGGAAGCTGGTTTCTGTCAAACGGGTCCCAGTGCTCTGCTCCTCTCTTTTCACTCGTGCTGCCAGAAGCCCAGTGAGGATGGGAGGGCTTAGAACATGGCTGGGCACTGTGGTTTCTTCCAGAGACGTGGATGGCATTTGCTTTACCTTGCCACAACCACTTCGGAGAGGTTCTGCACCTCAGGAAAAATGTTTCCATGGGAAGCCGGCTTTTGGCCAAACGGGTCTCAGGCCCGTGGGCCTCGGGTGTCCCTCCGGCTCCCCAAAGCACATGGACGAGGTGAGGGGCTTAGACCATGCCTGGGCAATGTTGTTTCTTACACCTGGGTGTGTGGCATTTTGTTTACCTGGCGACCCCCACTTGGGATAGGTTTTCCAACAAGAGCATATTACTCCTCGGAAGCCGTTTTTGCCCCAGGGGTCTCCGGGCTGTGTTCCTTGGGCTTGAACTCCTGCTAGCAAAACCGCCGGGAGAAGGGAAGGGCTCAGACTGTGCCTGGGCCCTGTGGTCTCTTACGGGTCAGTGTATGGCATTTCCTTCCCCTTGCCACAGGCACTTGGGAGCTTGTCAGCACGTGGAGAAAGACTTTCCCGTGGGAAGCCGGTTTTTGTCAAACGGGTCCCAGTGCTGTACTCCTCTCTTTTCACTCCTGCTGCCAGAAGCCCAGTGACGATGGGAGGGCTTAGAACATGGCTGGGCACTGTGGTTTCTTCCAGAGACGTGGATGGCATTTGCTTTACCTTGCCACAACCACTTGTGAGAGGGTTTCCACCTCAGGAAAACTGTTTCCGTGGGAAGCCGGCTTTTGGCCAAATGGGTCTCAGGCCCATGGGCCTCGGGTGTCCCTCTGGCTCCCAAAAGAACAGGGACGAGGTGAGGGGCTTAGACCATGTGTGGGCAATGTTGTTTCTTACCCCTGGGTGTGTGGCATTTTGGTTACCTCGCTACCCCCACTTGGGATAGGTTTTCCACAGCAAGAGCATATTGCTCGTCGGAAGCCGTATTTGCCCCATGGGTCTCCGGACAGTGTTGGTTGCGGTTGAACTCCTGCTAGCAAAACCGCCAGGATGAGGGAAGGGCTCAGACTGTGCCTGGGCCCTGTGGTCTCTTATAGGTCAGTGTATGGCATTTCTTTCACTTTGCCACAGGCACTTGAGAGCATGTCTGCACGTGGAGAAAGACGTTCCCGTGGGAAGCCGGTTTTTGGCAAACGGGTCCCAGGGCTGTGCTCCTCTTTTTTCACTCCTGCTGCCAGAAGCCCAGTGAGGATGGGAGGGCTTAGAACATGGCTAGGCACTGTGGTTTCTTCCAGAGACGTGGATGTCATTTGCTTTACCTTGCCACAAGCACTTGTGAGAGTGTCTGCACCTCAGGAAAACTGTTTCCGTGGGAAGCAGGCTTTTGGCCAAACGGGTCTCAGGCCCGTCGGCCTCGGGTGTCCCTCCGGCTCCCCAAAGCACAGGGACAGGGTCAGGGGCTTAGACCATGCCTGGGCAATGTTGTTTCTTACACCTGGGTGTGTGGCATTTTGTTTACCTGGCTACCCCCACTTGGGATAGGTTTTCCACAGCAAGAGCATATTGCTCGTCAGAAGCCGTTTTTGCCCCAGGGGTCTCCGGGCTGTGGTCGTTGGGGTTGAAGTCCTGCTAGCAAACCGCCAGGTTGAGGGAAGGGCTCAGACTCTGCCTGGGCCCTCTGGTCTCTTACAGGTCAGTGTATGGCATTTCCTTCACCTTGCCACTGGCACATGGGTGCATGTCTGCACGTGGAGAAAGACTTTCCCGTGGGAAGCCGATTTTTGTCGAACGGGTCCCAGTGCTGTGCTCTTCTCTTTTCACTCCTGCTGCCAGAATCCCAGTGAGGATGGGAGGGCTTAGAACATGGTTGGGCACTGTGGTTTCTTCCAGAGACGTGCATGGCATTTGCTTGACCTTGCCACAACCACTTGGGAGAGGGTCTGCACCTCAGGAAATCTGTTTCATTGGGAAGCCGGCTTTTGGCCAAACGGGTCTCAGGCTCGTGGGCCTCGGGTGTCCCTCCGGCTCCCCAGAGCACATGGACGAGGTGAGGGGCTAAGACCATGTGTAGGCAATGTTGATTCTTACACCTGGGTGTGTGGCATTTTGTTTACCTGGCTACCCCCACTTGGGATAGGTTTTCCACAGCAAGAGGATATTGCTCGTCGGAAGCCGTTTTTGCCCCAGGGGTCTCCGGGCTGTGTTCATTGGGGTTGAAATCCTGCTAGCAAAAGGGCCGGGATGAGGGAAGGGCTCAGACTGTGCCTGGGCCCTGTGGTCTCTTACTGGTCAGTGTATGGCATTTCCTTCACCTTGCCACAGCACTTGGGAGCATGTCTGCACGTGGAGGAAGACTTTCCCGTGGGAGGCTGGTTTTTTCAAACGGGTCCCAGTGCTGTGCTCCTCTCTTTTCACGCCTGCTGTCAGAACCCCAGTGAGGACGGGAGGGCTTAGAACATGGCTGGGCACTGTGGTTTCTTCCTGAGACGTGGATGGCATTTGCTTTACCTTGCCACAACCACTTGTGAGAGGGTCGGCACTTCAGGAAAACTGTTTCCGTGGGAAGCAGGCTTTTGGCCAAACGGGTCGCAGGCCCGTGGGCCTCGGGTGTCCCTCCAGCTCTCCAAACCACAGGGACGAGGTGAGGGGCTTAGACCATGTCTGGGCAATGTGTTTCTTACCCCTGGGTGTGTGGTATTTTGTTTACCTGGCTACCCCGACTTGGGATAGGTTTTCCACAGCAAGAGCATATTGCTCGTCGGAAGCCGTTTTTGCCCCATTGGTCTTCGGGCTGTGTTCGATGGGGTTGAACTCCTGCTAGCAAAACCGCCGGGATGAGGAAAGGGCTCAAACTGTGCCTGAGCCCTGTGGCCTCTTACAGGTCAGTGTATGGCATTTCCTTCACCTTGCCACAGGCACTTGGGAGCATTTCTTCACGTGGAGAACGACTTTCCCGTGGGAAGTTGGTTTTTGTCAAACGGGTCCCAGTGCTGTGCTCCTCTCTTTTCACTCCTGCTGCCAGAAGCCCTGTGAGGATGGGAGGGTTAGAACATGGCTGGGCACTGTGGTTTCTTCCAGACGCGTGGATGGCATTTGCTTTACCTTGCCACAACCACTTGTGAGAGGGTCTGCACCTCAGGAAATCTGTTTCCATGGGAAGTCAGCCTTTGGCCATACGGGTCTCAGGCCCGTGGACCTTGGGTGTCCCTCCGGCTCCCCAAAGCACAGGGACGAGGTGAGGGGCTTAGACCATGCTTGGGCAATGTTGTTTCTTACACCTGGGTGTGTGGCATTTTGATTAAATGGCTACCTCCACTTGGTATAGGTTTTCACAAAAAGAGCATATTGCTCCTTGGAAGCCGTTTTTGCCCCAGGGGTCTCCGGGCTATGTTCGTTGGGGTTGAACTCCTCCTAGAAAAACCGCCTGGATGAGCGAAGGGTTCAGACTGTGCCTGGGCCCTGTGGCCTCTTACAGCTTGGTGTATGTGATTTCCTTCACCTTGCCACAGGCACTTAGGAGCATGTCTGCACGTGGAGAAAGACTTTCTCATGGGAAGGTGGTTTTTGTCAAAAGGGTCCCAGTGCTGTGCTCCTGTCTTTTCACTCCTGCGACCAGAAGCCCAGTGAGGATGGGAGGGCTTAGAACATGGGTGGGTACTGTGCTTTCTTCCAGAGACGTGGATGGCATTTGCTTTACCTTGCCACAACCACTTGTGACAGGGTCTGCACCTCAGGAAAACTGTTTCCGTGGGAAGCAGGCTTTTGGCCAAACGGGTCTCACGCCCGTGGGCCTCGGGTGTCCCTCTGGCTCCCCAAAGCACAGGGACGAGGTCAGGGGCTTAGACCATGCCTGGGCAATGTTGTTTCTTACACCTGGGTGTGTGGCATTTTGTTTACCTGGCTACCCCCACTTGGGATAGGTTTTCCACAGCAAGAGCATATTGGTCGTCGGAAGCCGTTTTTGCCCCAGGGGTCTCCGGGCTGTGTTCATTGGCGTTGAACTCCTGCTAGCAAAACCTCCGGGATGAGGGAAGGGCTCAGAGTGTGCCTCGGCCCTGTGGTCTCCTACAGGTCAGTGTATGGCATTTCCTTCACCTTGCCACAGGCACTTGGGAGCATGTCTGCACATGGAGAAAGACTTTCCGGTGGGAAGCCGGTTTTTGTCAAACGGGTCCCAGTGCTGTGCTCCTCTCTTTTTACTCCTGCTACCAGAAGCCCAGTGAGGACGGGAGGGCGTAGAACATGGGTGGGCACTGTGGTTCTGCCCGAGACGTGGATGGCATTTGCTTTACCTTGCCACAACCACTTGTGAGAGGGTCTGCACCTCAGGAAAACTGTTTCCGTGGGAAGCAGGCTTTTGGCCAAACAGGTCTCAGGCTCGTGGGCCTCGGGTGTCCCTCCGGCTCCCCAAAGCACAGGGACGAGGTGAGGGGCTGAGACCATGCCTGGGCAATGTTGTTTCTTACACCTGGGTGTGTGGTATTTTGTTTACCTGGCTACCCCCACTTGGGATAGGTTTTCCACAGCAAGAGCATATTGGTCGTCGGAAGTCGTTTTTGCCCCAGGGGTCTCCGGGCTGTGTTCATTGGGGTTGAACTCCTGCTAGCAAAACTGCCGGGATGAGGGAAGGGCTCAGACTGTTCCTGGGCCCTGTGGCCTCTAACAGGTCAGTGTATGGCATTTCCTTCACCTTGCCACAGGAACTTGGGAGCATGTCTGCACGTGGAAAAAGACTTTCCCGTGGGAAGCCGGTATTTGTCAAACGGGTCCCAGTGCTGTGCTCCTCTCTTTTCACTCCTGCTGCCAGAAGCCCAGTGAGGACGGGAGGGCTTAGAACATAGCTGGGCACGGTGGTTTCTTCCAGAGACGTGGATGGCATTTGCTTTACCTTGCCACAACCAGTTGGGATAGGGTCTGCACCTCAGGAAAACTGTTTCCGTGGGAAGCAGACTTTTGGCCAAACGGGTCTCAGGCCCGTGGGCCTCGGGTGTCCCTCCAGCTCTCCAAAGCACAGGGACAAGGTGAGGGGCTTAGACCATGTCTGGGCAATGTGTTTCTTACCCCTGGGTGTGTGGTATTTTGTTTACCTGGCTACCCCGACTTGGGATAGGTTTTCCACAGCAAGAGCATATTGCTCGTCGGAAGCCGTTTTTGCCCCATTGGTCTTCGGGCTGTGTTCGATGGGGTTGAACTCCTGCTAGCAAAACCGCCGGGATGAGGAAAGGGCTCAAACTGTGCCTGAGCCCTGTGGCCTCTTACAGGTCAGTGTATGGCATTTCCTTCACCTTGCCACAGGCACTTGGGAGCATGTCTTCACGTGGAGAACGACTTTCCCGTGGGAAGTTGGTTTTTGTCAAACGGGTCCCAGTGCTGTGCTCCTCTCTTTTCACTCCTGCTGCCAGAAGCCCTGTGAGGATGGGAGGGTTAGAACATGGCTGGGCACTGTGGTTTCTTCCAGACGCGTGGATGGCATTTGCTTTACCTTGCCACAACCACTTGTGAGAGGGTCTGCACCTCAGGAAATCTGTTTCCATGGGAAGTCAGCCTTTGGCCATACGGGTCTCAGGCCCGTGGACCTTGGGTGTCCCTCCGGCTCCCCAAAGCACAGGGACGAGGTGAGGGGCTTAGACCATGCTTGGGCAATGTTGTTTCTTACACCTGGGTGTGTGGCATTTTGATTAAATGGCTACCTCCACTTGGTATAGGTTTTCACAAAAAGAGCATATTGCTCCTTGGAAGCCGTTTTTGCCCCAGGGGTCTCCGGGCTATGTTCGTTGGGGTTGAACTCCTCCTAGAAAAACCGCCTGGATGAGCGAAGGGTTCAGACTGTGCCTGGGCCCTGTGGCCTCTTACAGCTTGGTGTATGTGATTTCCTTCACCTTGCCACAGGCACTTAGGAGCATGTCTGCACGTGGAGAAAGACTTTCTCATGGGAAGGTGGTTTTTGTCAAAAGGGTCCCAGTGCTGTGCTCCTGTCTTTTCACTCCTGCGACCAGAAGCCCAGTGAGGATGGGAGGGCTTAGAACATGGGTGGGTACTGTGCTTTCTTCCAGAGACGTGGATGGCATTTGCTTTACCTTGCCACAACCACTTGTGACAGGGTCTGCACCTCAGGAAAACTGTTTCCGTGGGAAGCAGGCTTTTGGCCAAACGGGTCTCAGGCCCGTGGCCCTCGGGTGTCCCTCCGGCTCCGCAAAGCACAGGGACGAGGTCAGGGGCTTAGACCATGCCTGGGCAATGTTGTTTCTTACCCCTGGGTGTGTGGCATTTTGTTTACCTGGCTACCCCCACATGGGATAGGTTTTCCACAGCAAGAGCATATTGCTCGTCGGAAGCCGTTTTTGCCCCACGGGTCTCCAGGCTGTGTCATTGGGGTTGAAATCCTGCTAGCAAAACCTCCGGGATGAGGGACGGGCTCAGACTGTGCCTGGGCCCTGTGGCCTCTTACAGGTCAGTGTATGGCATTTCCTTCACCTTGCCACAGGCACTTGGGAGCATGTCTGCACGTGGAGAAAGACTTTCCGGTGGGAAGCCGGTTTTTGTCAAACGGGTCCCAGTGCTGTGCTCCTCTCTTTTCACGCCTGCTGTCAGAACCCCAGTGAGGACGGGAGGGCTTAGAACATGGCTGGGCACTGTGGTTTCTGCCCGAGACGTGGATGGCATTTGCTTTACCTTGCCACAACCACTTGTGAGAGGGTCTGCACCTCAGGAAAACTGTTTCCGTGGGAAGCAGGCTTTTGGCCAAACAGGTCTTACGCCCGTGGGCCTCGGGTGTCCCTCCGGCTCCCCAAAGCACAGGGACCAGGTGAGGGGCTTAGACCATGCCTGGGCAATGTTGTTTCTTACACCTGGGTGTGTGGTATTTTGTTTACCTGGCTACCCCGACTTGGGATAGGTTTTCCACAGCAAGAGCATATTGCTCGTCGGAAGTCGTTTTTGCCCCAGGGGTCTCCGGGCTGTGTTCATTGGGGTTGAACTCCTGCTAGCAAAACCGTCGGGATGAGGGAAGGGCTCAGACTGTGCCTGGGCCCTGTGGCCTCTAACAGGTCAGTGTATGGCATTTCCTTCACCTTGCCACAGGAACTTGGGAGCATGTCTGCACGTGGAAAAAGACTTTCCCGTGGGAAGCCGGTATTTGTCAAACGGGTCCCAGTGCTGTGCTCCTCTCTTTTCACTCCTGCTGCCAGAAGCCCAGTGAGGACGGGAGGGCTTAGAACATAGCTGGGCACGGTGGTTTCTTCCAGAGACGTGGATGGCATTTGCTTTACCTTGCCACAACCAGTTGGGATAGGGTCTGCACCTCAGGAAAACTGTTTCCGTGGGAAGCAGGCTTTTGGCCAAACGGGTCTCAGGCCCGTGGGCCTCGGGTGTCCCTCCAGCTCTCCAAAGCACAGGGACAAGGTGAGGGGCTTAGACCATGTCTGGGCAATGTGTTTCTTACCCCTGGGTGTGTGGTATTTTGTTTACCTGGCTACCCCGACTTGGGATAGGTTTTCCACAGCAAGAGCATATTGCTCGTCGGAAGCCGTTTTTGCCCCATTGGTCTTCGGGCTGTGTTCGATGGGGTTGAACTCCTGCTAGCAAAACCGCCGGGATGAGGAAAGGGCTCAAACTGTGCCTGAGCCCTGTGGCCTCTTACAGGTCAGTGTATGGCATTTCCTTCACCTTGCCACAGGCACTTGGGAGCATGTCTTCACGTGGAGAACGACTTTCCCGTGGGAAGTTGGTTTTTGTCAAACGGGTCCCAGTGCTGTGCTCCTCTCTTTTCACTCCTGCTGCCAGAAGCCCTGTGAGGATGGGAGGGTTAGAACATGGCTGGGCACTGTGGTTTCTTCCAGACGCGTGGATGGCATTTGCTTTACCTTGCCACAACCACTTGTGAGAGGGTCTGCACCTCAGGAAATCTGTTTCCATGGGAAGTCAGCCTTTGGCCATACGGGTCTCAGGCCCGTGGACCTTGGGTGTCCCTCCGGCTCCCCAAAGCACAGGGACGAGGTGAGGGGCTTAGACCATGCTTGGGCAATGTTGTTTCTTACACCTGGGTGTGTGGCATTTTGATTAAATGGCTACCTCCACTTGGTATAGGTTTTCACAAAAAGAGCATATTGCTCCTTGGAAGCCGTTTTTGCCCCAGGGGTCTCCGGGCTATGTTCGTTGGGGTTGAACTCCTCCTAGAAAAACCGCCTGGATGAGCGAAGGGTTCAGACTGTGCCTGGGCCCTGTGGCCTCTTACAGCTTGGTGTATGTGATTTCCTTCACCTTGCCACAGGCACTTAGGAGCATGTCTGCACGTGGAGAAAGACTTTCTCATGGGAAGGTGGTTTTTGTCAAAAGGGTCCCAGTGCTGTGCTCCTGTCTTTTCACTCCTGCGACCAGAAGCCCAGTGAGGATGGGAGGGCTTAGAACATGGGTGGGTACTGTGCTTTCTTCCAGAGACGTGGATGGCATTTGCTTTACCTTGCCACAACCACTTGTGACAGGGTCTGCACCTCAGGAAAACTGTTTCCGTGGGAAGCAGGCTTTTGGCCAAACGGGTCTCACGCCCGTGGGCCTCGGGTGTCCCTCTGGCTCCCCAAAGCACAGGGACGAGGTCAGGGGCTTAGACCATGCCTGGGCAATGTTGTTTCTTACACCTGGGTGTGTGGCATTTTGTTTACCTGGCTACCCCCACTTGGGATAGGTTTTCCACAGCAAGAGCATATTGGTCGTCGGAAGCCGTTTTTGCCCCAGGGGTCTCCGGGCTGTGTTCATTGGCGTTGAACTCCTGCTAGCAAAACCTCCGGGATGAGGGAAGGGCTCAGAGTGTGCCTCGGCCCTGTGGTCTCCTACAGGTCAGTGTATGGCATTTCCTTCACCTTGCCACAGGCACTTGGGAGCATGTCTGCACATGGAGAAAGACTTTCCGGTGGGAAGCCGGTTTTTGTCAAACGGGTCCCAGTGCTGTGCTCCTCTCTTTTTACTCCTGCTACCAGAAGCCCAGTGAGGACGGGAGGGCGTAGAACATGGGTGGGCACTGTGGTTCTGCCCGAGACGTGGATGGCATTTGCTTTACCTTGCCACAACCACTTGTGAGAGGGTCTGCACCTCAGGAAAACTGTTTCCGTGGGAAGCAGGCTTTTGGCCAAACAGGTCTCAGGCTCGTGGGCCTCGGGTGTCCCTCCGGCTCCCCAAAGCACAGGGACGAGGTGAGGGGCTGAGACCATGCCTGGGCAATGTTGTTTCTTACACCTGGGTGTGTGGTATTTTGTTTACCTGGCTACCCCCACTTGGGATAGGTTTTCCACAGCAAGAGCATATTGGTCGTCGGAAGTCGTTTTTGCCCCAGGGGTCTCCGGGCTGTGTTCATTGGGGTTGAACTCCTGCTAGCAAAACTGCCGGGATGAGGGAAGGGCTCAGACTGTTCCTGGGCCCTGTGGCCTCTAACAGGTCAGTGTATGGCATTTCCTTCACCTTGCCACAGGAACTTGGGAGCATGTCTGCACGTGGAAAAAGACTTTCCCGTGGGAAGCCGGTATTTGTCAAACGGGTCCCAGTGCTGTGCTCCTCTCTTTTCACTCCTGCTGCCAGAAGCCCAGTGAGGACGGGAGGGCTTAGAACATAGCTGGGCACGGTGGTTTCTTCCAGAGACGTGGATGGCATTTGCTTTACCTTGCCACAACCAGTTGGGATAGGGTCTGCACCTCAGGAAAACTGTTTCCGTGGGAAGCAGACTTTTGGCCAAACGGGTCTCAGGCCCGTGGGCCTCGGGTGTCCCTCCAGCTCTCCAAAGCACAGGGACAAGGTGAGGGGCTTAGACCATGTCTGGGCAATGTGTTTCTTACCCCTGGGTGTGTGGTATTTTGTTTACCTGGCTACCCCGACTTGGGATAGGTTTTCCACAGCAAGAGCATATTGCTCGTCGGAAGCCGTTTTTGCCCCATTGGTCTTCGGGCTGTGTTCGATGGGGTTGAACTCCTGCTAGCAAAACCGCCGGGATGAGGAAAGGGCTCAAACTGTGCCTGAGCCCTGTGGCCTCTTACAGGTCAGTGTATGGCATTTCCTTCACCTTGCCACAGGCACTTGGGAGCATGTCTTCACGTGGAGAACGACTTTCCCGTGGGAAGTTGGTTTTTGTCAAACGGGTCCCAGTGCTGTGCTCCTCTCTTTTCACTCCTGCTGCCAGAAGCCCTGTGAGGATGGGAGGGTTAGAACATGGCTGGGCACTGTGGTTTCTTCCAGACGCGTGGATGGCATTTGCTTTACCTTGCCACAACCACTTGTGAGAGGGTCTGCACCTCAGGAAATCTGTTTCCATGGGAAGTCAGCCTTTGGCCATACGGGTCTCAGGCCCGTGGACCTTGGGTGTCCCTCCGGCTCCCCAAAGCACAGGGACGAGGTGAGGGGCTTAGACCATGCTTGGGCAATGTTGTTTCTTACACCTGGGTGTGTGGCATTTTGATTAAATGGCTACCTCCACTTGGTATAGGTTTTCACAAAAAGAGCATATTGCTCCTTGGAAGCCGTTTTTGCCCCAGGGGTCTCCGGGCTATGTTCGTTGGGGTTGAACTCCTCCTAGAAAAACCGCCTGGATGAGCGAAGGGTTCAGACTGTGCCTGGGCCCTGTGGCCTCTTACAGCTTGGTGTATGTGATTTCCTTCACCTTGCCACAGGCACTTAGGAGCATGTCTGCACGTGGAGAAAGACTTTCTCATGGGAAGGTGGTTTTTGTCAAAAGGGTCCCAGTGCTGTGCTCCTGTCTTTTCACTCCTGCGACCAGAAGCCCAGTGAGGATGGGAGGGCTTAGAACATGGGTGGGTACTGTGCTTTCTTCCAGAGACGTGGATGGCATTTGCTTTACCTTGCCACAACCACTTGTGACAGGGTCTGCACCTCAGGAAAACTGTTTCCGTGGGAAGCAGGCTTTTGGCCAAACGGGTCTCAGGCCCGTGGCCCTCGGGTGTCCCTCCGGCTCCGCAAAGCACAGGGACGAGGTCAGGGGCTTAGACCATGCCTGGGCAATGTTGTTTCTTACCCCTGGGTGTGTGGCATTTTGTTTACCTGGCTACCCCCACATGGGATAGGTTTTCCACAGCAAGAGCATATTGCTCGTCGGAAGCCGTTTTTGCCCCACGGGTCTCCAGGCTGTGTCATTGGGGTTGAAATCCTGCTAGCAAAACCTCCGGGATGAGGGACGGGCTCAGACTGTGCCTGGGCCCTGTGGCCTCTTACAGGTCAGTGTATGGCATTTCCTTCACCTTGCCACAGGCACTTGGGAGCATGTCTGCACGTGGAGAAAGACTTTCCGGTGGGAAGCCGGTTTTTGTCAAACGGGTCCCAGTGCTGTGCTCCTCTCTTTTCACGCCTGCTGTCAGAACCCCAGTGAGGACGGGAGGGCTTAGAACATGGCTGGGCACTGTGGTTTCTGCCCGAGACGTGGATGGCATTTGCTTTACCTTGCCACAACCACTTGTGAGAGGGTCTGCACCTCAGGAAAACTGTTTCCGTGGGAAGCAGGCTTTTGGCCAAACAGGTCTTACGCCCGTGGGCCTCGGGTGTCCCTCCGGCTCCCCAAAGCACAGGGACCAGGTGAGGGGCTTAGACCATGCCTGGGCAATGTTGTTTCTTACACCTGGGTGTGTGGTATTTTGTTTACCTGGCTACCCCGACTTGGGATAGGTTTTCCACAGCAAGAGCATATTGCTCGTCGGAAGTCGTTTTTGCCCCAGGGGTCTCCGGGCTGTGTTCATTGGGGTTGAACTCCTGCTAGCAAAACCGTCGGGATGAGGGAAGGGCTCAGACTGTGCCTGGGCCCTGTGGCCTCTAACAGGTCAGTGTATGGCATTTCCTTCACCTTGCCACAGGAACTTGGGAGCATGTCTGCACGTGGAAAAAGACTTTCCCGTGGGAAGCCGGTATTTGTCAAACGGGTCCCAGTGCTGTGCTCCTCTCTTTTCACTCCTGCTGCCAGAAGCCCAGTGAGGACGGGAGGGCTTAGAACATAGCTGGGCACGGTGGTTTCTTCCAGAGACGTGGATGGCATTTGCTTTACCTTGCCACAACCAGTTGGGATAGGGTCTGCACCTCAGGAAAACTGTTTCCGTGGGAAGCAGGCTTTTGGCCAAACGGGTCTCAGGCCCGTGGGCCTCGGGTGTCCCTCCAGCTCTCCAAAGCACAGGGACAAGGTGAGGGGCTTAGACCATGTCTGGGCAATGTGTTTCTTACCCCTGGGTGTGTGGTATTTTGTTTACCTGGCTACCCCGACTTGGGATAGGTTTTCCACAGCAAGAGCATATTGCTCGTCGGAAGCCGTTTTTGCCCCATTGGTCTTCGGGCTGTGTTCGATGGGGTTGAACTCCTGCTAGCAAAACCGCCGGGATGAGGAAAGGGCTCAAACTGTGCCTGAGCCCTGTGGCCTCTTACAGGTCAGTGTATGGCATTTCCTTCACCTTGCCACAGGCACTTGGGAGCATGTCTTCACGTGGAGAACGACTTTCCCGTGGGAAGTTGGTTTTTGTCAAACGGGTCCCAGTGCTGTGCTCCTCTCTTTTCACTCCTGCTGCCAGAAGCCCTGTGAGGATGGGAGGGTTAGAACATGGCTGGGCACTGTGGTTTCTTCCAGACACGTGGATGGCATTTGCTTTACCTTGCCACAACCACTTGTGAGAGGGTCTGCACCTCAGGAAATCTGTTTCCATGGGAAGTCAGCCTTTGGCCATACGGGTCTCAGGCCCGTGGACCTTGGGTGTCCCTCCGGCTCCCCAAAGCACAGGGACGAGGTGAGGGGCTTAGACCATGCTTGGGCAATGTTGTTTCTTACACCTGGGTGTGTGGCATTTTGATTAAATGGCTACCTCCACTTGGTATAGGTTTTCACAAAAAGAGCATATTGCTCCTTGGAAGCCGTTTTTGCCCCAGGGGTCTCCGGGCTATGTTCGTTGGGGTTGAACTCCTCCTAGAAAAACCGCCTGGATGAGCGAAGGGTTCAGACTGTGCCTGGGCCCTGTGGCCTCTTACAGCTTGGTGTATGTGATTTCCTTCACCTTGCCACAGGCACTTAGGAGCATGTCTGCACATGGAGAAAGACTTTCTCATGGGAAGGTGGTTTTTGTCAAAAGGGTCCCAGTGCTGTGCTCCTGTCTTTTCACTCCTGCGACCAGAAGCCCAGTGAGGATGGGAGGGCTTAGAACATGGGTGGGTACTGTGCTTTCTTCCAGAGACGTGGATGGCATTTGCTTTACCTTGCCACAACCACTTGTGACAGGGTCTGCACCTCAGGAAAACTGTTTCCGTGGGAAGCAGGCTTTTGGCCAAACGGGTCTCAGGCCCGTGGCCCTCGGGTGTCCCTCCGGCTCCGCAAAGCACAGGGACGAGGTCAGGGGCTTAGACCATGCCTGGGCAATGTTGTTTCTTACCCCTGGGTGTGTGGCATTTTGTTTACCTGGCTACCCCCACATGGGATAGGTTTTCCACAGCAAGAGCATATTGCTCGTCGGAAGCCGTTTTTGCCCCACGGGTCTCCAGGCTGTGTCATTGGGGTTGAAATCCTGCTAGCAAAACCTCCGGGATGAGGGACGGGCTCAGACTGTGCCTGGGCCCTGTGGCCTCTTACAGGTCAGTGTATGGCATTTCCTTCACCTTGCCACAGGCACTTGGGAGCATGTCTGCACGTGGAGAAAGACTTTCCGGTGGGAAGCCGGTTTTTGTCAAACGGGTCCCAGTGCTGTGCTCCTCTCTTTTCACGCCTGCTGTCAGAACCCCAGTGAGGACGGGAGGGCTTAGAACATGGCTGGGCACTGTGGTTTCTGCCCGAGACGTGGATGGCATTTGCTTTACCTTGCCACAACCACTTGTGAGAGGGTCTGCACCTCAGGAAAACTGTTTCCGTGGGAAGCAGGCTTTTGGCCAAACAGGTCTTACGCCCGTGGGCCTCGGGTGTCCCTCCGGCTCCCCAAAGCACAGGGACCAGGTGAGGGGCTTAGACCATGCCTGGGCAATGTTGTTTCTTACACCTGGGTGTGTGGTATTTTGTTTACCTGGCTACCCCGACTTGGGATAGGTTTTCCACAGCAAGAGCATATTGCTCGTCGGAAGTCGTTTTTGCCCCAGGGGTCTCCGGGCTGTGTTCATTGGGGTTGAACTCCTGCTAGCAAAACCGTCGGGATGAGGGAAGGGCTCAGACTGTGCCTGGGCCCTGTGGCCTCTAACAGGTCAGTGTATGGCATTTCCTTCACCTTGCCACAGGAACTTGGGAGCATGTCTGCACGTGGAAAAAGACTTTCCCGTGGGAAGCCGGTATTTGTCAAACGGGTCCCAGTGCTGTGCTCCTCTCTTTTCACTCCTGCTGCCAGAAGCCCAGTGAGGACGGGAGGGCTTAGAACATAGCTGGGCACGGTGGTTTCTTCCAGAGACGTGGATGGCATTTGCTTTACCTTGCCACAACCAGTTGGGATAGGGTCTGCACCTCAGGAAAACTGTTTCCGTGGGAAGCAGGCTTTTGGCCAAACGGGTCTCAGGCCCGTGGGCCTCGGGTGTCCCTCCAGCTCTCCAAAGCACAGGGACAAGGTGAGGGGCTTAGACCATGTCTGGGCAATGTGTTTCTTACCCCTGGGTGTGTGGTATTTTGTTTACCTGGCTACCCCGACTTGGGATAGGTTTTCCACAGCAAGAGCATATTGCTCGTCGGAAGCCGTTTTTGCCCCATTGGTCTTCGGGCTGTGTTCGATGGGGTTGAACTCCTGCTAGCAAAACCGCCGGGATGAGGAAAGGGCTCAAACTGTGCCTGAGCCCTGTGGCCTCTTACAGGTCAGTGTATGGCATTTCCTTCACCTTGCCACAGGCACTTGGGAGCATGTCTTCACGTGGAGAACGACTTTCCCGTGGGAAGTTGGTTTTTGTCAAACGGGTCCCAGTGCTGTGCTCCTCTCTTTTCACTCCTGCTGCCAGAAGCCCTGTGAGGATGGGAGGGTTAGAACATGGCTGGGCACTGTGGTTTCTTCCAGACGCGTGGATGGCATTTGCTTTACCTTGCCACAACCACTTGTGAGAGGGTCTGCACCTCAGGAAATCTGTTTCCATGGGAAGTCAGCCTTTGGCCATACGGGTCTCAGGCCCGTGGACCTTGGGTGTCCCTCCGGCTCCCCAAAGCACAGGGACGAGGTGAGGGGCTTAGACCATGCTTGGGCAATGTTGTTTCTTACACCTGGGTGTGTGGCATTTTGATTAAATGGCTACCTCCACTTGGTATAGGTTTTCACAAAAAGAGCATATTGCTCCTTGGAAGCCGTTTTTGCCCCAGGGGTCTCCGGGCTATGTTCGTTGGGGTTGAACTCCTCCTAGAAAAACCGCCTGGATGAGCGAAGGGTTCAGACTGTGCCTGGGCCCTGTGGCCTCTTACAGCTTGGTGTATGTGATTTCCTTCACCTTGCCACAGGCACTTAGGAGCATGTCTGCACGTGGAGAAAGACTTTCTCATGGGAAGGTGGTTTTTGTCAAAAGGGTCCCAGTGCTGTGCTCCTGTCTTTTCACTCCTGCGACCAGAAGCCCAGTGAGGATGGGAGGGCTTAGAACATGGGTGGGTACTGTGCTTTCTTCCAGAGACGTGGATGGCATTTGCTTTACCTTGCCACAACCACTTGTGACAGGGTCTGCACCTCAGGAAAACTGTTTCCGTGGGAAGCAGGCTTTTGGCCAAACGGGTCTCAGGCCCGTGGCCCTCGGGTGTCCCTCCGGCTCCGCAAAGCACAGGGACGAGGTCAGGGGCTTAGACCATGCCTGGGCAATGTTGTTTCTTACCCCTGGGTGTGTGGCATTTTGTTTACCTGGCTACCCCCACATGGGATAGGTTTTCCACAGCAAGAGCATATTGCTCGTCGGAAGCCGTTTTTGCCCCACGGGTCTCCAGGCTGTGTCATTGGGGTTGAAATCCTGCTAGCAAAACCTCCGGGATGAGGGACGGGCTCAGACTGTGCCTGGGCCCTGTGGCCTCTTACAGGTCAGTGTATGGCATTTCCTTCACCTTGCCACAGGCACTTGGGAGCATGTCTGCACGTGGAGAAAGACTTTCCGGTGGGAAGCCGGTTTTTGTCAAACGGGTCCCAGTGCTGTGCTCCTCTCTTTTCACGCCTGCTGTCAGAACCCCAGTGAGGACGGGAGGGCTTAGAACATGGCTGGGCACTGTGGTTTCTGCCCGAGACGTGGATGGCATTTGCTTTACCTTGCCACAACCACTTGTGAGAGGGTCTGCACCTCAGGAAAACTGTTTCCGTGGGAAGCAGGCTTTTGGCCAAACAGGTCTTACGCCCGTGGGCCTCGGGTGTCCCTCCGGCTCCCCAAAGCACAGGGACCAGGTGAGGGGCTTAGACCATGCCTGGGCAATGTTGTTTCTTACACCTGGGTGTGTGGTATTTTGTTTACCTGGCTACCCCGACTTGGGATAGGTTTTCCACAGCAAGAGCATATTGCTCGTCGGAAGTCGTTTTTGCCCCAGGGGTCTCCGGGCTGTGTTCATTGGGGTTGAACTCCTGCTAGCAAAACCGTCGGGATGAGGGAAGGGCTCAGACTGTGCCTGGGCCCTGTGGCCTCTAACAGGTCAGTGTATGGCATTTCCTTCACCTTGCCACAGGAACTTGGGAGCATGTCTGCACGTGGAAAAAGACTTTCCCGTGGGAAGCCGGTATTTGTCAAACGGGTCCCAGTGCTGTGCTCCTCTCTTTTCACTCCTGCTGCCAGAAGCCCAGTGAGGACGGGAGGGCTTAGAACATAGCTGGGCACGGTGGTTTCTTCCAGAGACGTGGATGGCATTTGCTTTACCTTGCCACAACCAGTTGGGATAGGGTCTGCACCTCAGGAAAACTGTTTCCGTGGGAAGCAGGCTTTTGGCCAAACGGGTCTCAGGCCCGTGGGCCTCGGGTGTCCCTCCAGCTCTCCAAAGCACAGGGACAAGGTGAGGGGCTTAGACCATGTCTGGGCAATGTGTTTCTTACCCCTGGGTGTGTGGTATTTTGTTTACCTGGCTACCCCGACTTGGGATAGGTTTTCCACAGCAAGAGCATATTGCTCGTCGGAAGCCGTTTTTGCCCCATTGGTCTTCGGGCTGTGTTCGATGGGGTTGAACTCCTGCTAGCAAAACCGCCGGGATGAGGAAAGGGCTCAAACTGTGCCTGAGCCCTGTGGCCTCTTACAGGTCAGTGTATGGCATTTCCTTCACCTTGCCACAGGCACTTGGGAGCATGTCTTCACGTGGAGAACGACTTTCCCGTGGGAAGTTGGTTTTTGTCAAACGGGTCCCAGTGCTGTGCTCCTCTCTTTTCACTCCTGCTGCCAGAAGCCCTGTGAGGATGGGAGGGTTAGAACATGGCTGGGCACTGTGGTTTCTTCCAGACGCGTGGATGGCATTTGCTTTACCTTGCCACAACCACTTGTGAGAGGGTCTGCACCTCAGGAAATCTGTTTCCATGGGAAGTCAGCCTTTGGCCATACGGGTCTCAGGCCCGTGGACCTTGGGTGTCCCTCCGGCTCCCCAAAGCACAGGGACGAGGTGAGGGGCTTAGACCATGCTTGGGCAATGTTGTTTCTTACACCTGGGTGTGTGGCATTTTGATTAAATGGCTACCTCCACTTGGTATAGGTTTTCACAAAAAGAGCATATTGCTCCTTGGAAGCCGTTTTTGCCCCAGGGGTCTCCGGGCTATGTTCGTTGGGGTTGAACTCCTCCTAGAAAAACCGCCTGGATGAGCGAAGGGTTCAGACTGTGCCTGGGCCCTGTGGCCTCTTACAGCTTGGTGTATGTGATTTCCTTCACCTTGCCACAGGCACTTAGGAGCATGTCTGCACATGGAGAAAGACTTTCTCATGGGAAGGTGGTTTTTGTCAAAAGGGTCCCAGTGCTGTGCTCCTGTCTTTTCACTCCTGCGACCAGAAGCCCAGTGAGGATGGGAGGGCTTAGAACATGGGTGGGTACTGTGCTTTCTTCCAGAGACGTGGATGGCATTTGCTTTACCTTGCCACAACCACTTGTGACAGGGTCTGCACCTCAGGAAAACTGTTTCCGTGGGAAGCAGGCTTTTGGCCAAACGGGTCTCAGGCCCGTGGCCCTCGGGTGTCCCTCCGGCTCCGCAAAGCACAGGGACGAGGTCAGGGGCTTAGACCATGCCTGGGCAATGTTGTTTCTTACCCCTGGGTGTGTGGCATTTTGTTTACCTGGCTACCCCCACATGGGATAGGTTTTCCACAGCAAGAGCATATTGCTCGTCGGAAGCCGTTTTTGCCCCACGGGTCTCCAGGCTGTGTCATTGGGGTTGAAATCCTGCTAGCAAAACCTCCGGGATGAGGGACGGGCTCAGACTGTGCCTGGGCCCTGTGGCCTCTTACAGGTCAGTGTATGGCATTTCCTTCACCTTGCCACAGGCACTTGGGAGCATGTCTGCACGTGGAGAAAGACTTTCCGGTGGGAAGCCGGTTTTTGTCAAACGGGTCCCAGTGCTGTGCTCCTCTCTTTTCACGCCTGCTGTCAGAACCCCAGTGAGGACGGGAGGGCTTAGAACATGGCTGGGCACTGTGGTTTCTGCCCGAGACGTGGATGGCATTTGCTTTACCTTGCCACAACCACTTGTGAGAGGGTCTGCACCTCAGGAAAACTGTTTCCGTGGGAAGCAGGCTTTTGGCCAAACAGGTCTTACGCCCGTGGGCCTCGGGTGTCCCTCCGGCTCCCCAAAGCACAGGGACCAGGTGAGGGGCTTAGACCATGCCTGGGCAATGTTGTTTCTTACACCTGGGTGTGTGGTATTTTGTTTACCTGGCTACCCCGACTTGGGATAGGTTTTCCACAGCAAGAGCATATTGCTCGTCGGAAGTCGTTTTTGCCCCAGGGGTCTCCGGGCTGTGTTCATTGGGGTTGAACTCCTGCTAGCAAAACCGTCGGGATGAGGGAAGGGCTCAGACTGTGCCTGGGCCCTGTGGCCTCTAACAGGTCAGTGTATGGCATTTCCTTCACCTTGCCACAGGAACTTGGGAGCATGTCTGCACGTGGAAAAAGACTTTCCCGTGGGAAGCCGGTATTTGTCAAACGGGTCCCAGTGCTGTGCTCCTCTCTTTTCACTCCTGCTGCCAGAAGCCCAGTGAGGACGGGAGGGCTTAGAACATAGCTGGGCACGGTGGTTTCTTCCAGAGACGTGGATGGCATTTGCTTTACCTTGCCACAACCAGTTGGGATAGGGTCTGCACCTCAGGAAAACTGTTTCCGTGGGAAGCAGGCTTTTGGCCAAACGGGTCTCAGGCCCGTGGGCCTCGGGTGTCCCTCCAGCTCTCCAAAGCACAGGGACAAGGTGAGGGGCTTAGACCATGTCTGGGCAATGTGTTTCTTACCCCTGGGTGTGTGGTATTTTGTTTACCTGGCTACCCCGACTTGGGATAGGTTTTCCACAGCAAGAGCATATTGCTCGTCGGAAGCCGTTTTTGCCCCATTGGTCTTCGGGCTGTGTTCGATGGGGTTGAACTCCTGCTAGCAAAACCGCCGGGATGAGGAAAGGGCTCAAACTGTGCCTGAGCCCTGTGGCCTCTTACAGGTCAGTGTATGGCATTTCCTTCACCTTGCCACAGGCACTTGGGAGCATGTCTTCACGTGGAGAACGACTTTCCCGTGGGAAGTTGGTTTTTGTCAAACGGGTCCCAGTGCTGTGCTCCTCTCTTTTCACTCCTGCTGCCAGAAGCCCTGTGAGGATGGGAGGGTTAGAACATGGCTGGGCACTGTGGTTTCTTCCAGACGCGTGGATGGCATTTGCTTTACCTTGCCACAACCACTTGTGAGAGGGTCTGCACCTCAGGAAATCTGTTTCCATGGGAAGTCAGCCTTTGGCCATACGGGTCTCAGGCCCGTGGACCTTGGGTGTCCCTCCGGCTCCCCAAAGCACAGGGACGAGGTGAGGGGCTTAGACCATGCTTGGGCAATGTTGTTTCTTACACCTGGGTGTGTGGCATTTTGATTAAATGGCTACCTCCACTTGGTATAGGTTTTCACAAAAAGAGCATATTGCTCCTTGGAAGCCGTTTTTGCCCCAGGGGTCTCCGGGCTATGTTCGTTGGGGTTGAACTCCTCCTAGAAAAACCGCCTGGATGAGCGAAGGGTTCAGACTGTGCCTGGGCCCTGTGGCCTCTTACAGCTTGGTGTATGTGATTTCCTTCACCTTGCCACAGGCACTTAGGAGCATGTCTGCACATGGAGAAAGACTTTCTCATGGGAAGGTGGTTTTTGTCAAAAGGGTCCCAGTGCTGTGCTCCTGTCTTTTCACTCCTGCGACCAGAAGCCCAGTGAGGATGGGAGGGCTTAGAACATGGGTGGGTACTGTGCTTTCTTCCAGAGACGTGGATGGCATTTGCTTTACCTTGCCACAACCACTTGTGACAGGGTCTGCACCTCAGGAAAACTGTTTCCGTGGGAAGCAGGCTTTTGGCCAAACGGGTCTCAGGCCCGTGGCCCTCGGGTGTCCCTCCGGCTCCGCAAAGCACAGGGACGAGGTCAGGGGCTTAGACCATGCCTGGGCAATGTTGTTTCTTACCCCTGGGTGTGTGGCATTTTGTTTACCTGGCTACCCCCACATGGGATAGGTTTTCCACAGCAAGAGCATATTGCTCGTCGGAAGCCGTTTTTGCCCCACGGGTCTCCAGGCTGTGTCATTGGGGTTGAAATCCTGCTAGCAAAACCTCCGGGATGAGGGACGGGCTCAGACTGTGCCTGGGCCCTGTGGCCTCTTACAGGTCAGTGTATGGCATTTCCTTCACCTTGCCACAGGCACTTGGGAGCATGTCTGCACGTGGAGAAAGACTTTCCGGTGGGAAGCCGGTTTTTGTCAAACGGGTCCCAGTGCTGTGCTCCTCTCTTTTCACGCCTGCTGTCAGAACCCCAGTGAGGACGGGAGGGCTTAGAACATGGCTGGGCACTGTGGTTTCTGCCCGAGACGTGGATGGCATTTGCTTTACCTTGCCACAACCACTTGTGAGAGGGTCTGCACCTCAGGAAAACTGTTTCCGTGGGAAGCAGGCTTTTGGCCAAACAGGTCTTACGCCCGTGGGCCTCGGGTGTCCCTCCGGCTCCCCAAAGCACAGGGACCAGGTGAGGGGCTTAGACCATGCCTGGGCAATGTTGTTTCTTACACCTGGGTGTGTGGTATTTTGTTTACCTGGCTACCCCGACTTGGGATAGGTTTTCCACAGCAAGAGCATATTGCTCGTCGGAAGTCGTTTTTGCCCCAGGGGTCTCCGGGCTGTGTTCATTGGGGTTGAACTCCTGCTAGCAAAACCGTCGGGATGAGGGAAGGGCTCAGACTGTGCCTGGGCCCTGTGGCCTCTTACAGGTCAGTGTATGGCATTTCCTTCAACTTGCCACAGGCACTTGGGAGCATGTGTGCACGTGGAGAAAGACTTTCCCGTCCGAAGCCGGTTTTTGTCAAACGGGTCACAGTGCTGTGCTCCTCTCTTTTCACTCCTGCCGCCAGAAGCCCTGTGAGGATGGGAGGGCTTAGAACATGGCTGGGCACTGTGGTTTCTTCCAGAGACGTGGATGGCATTTGCTTTACCTTGCCACAACCACTTGTGAGGGGGTCTGCACCTCAGGAAAACTGTTTCCGTGGGAAGCCGGCTTTTGGCCAAATGGGTCTCAGGCCCGTGGGCCTCGGGTGACCCTCCGGCTCCCCAAAGCACAGGGACGAGGTGAGGGCCTTAGACCATGCCGGGGCAATGTTGTTTCTTACACCTGGGTGTGTGGTATTTTGTTTACCTGGCTACCCCCACTTGGGATAGGTTTTCTACAGCAAGAGCATATTGCTCGTTGGAAGCCGTTTTTGCCCCAGGGTCTCCGGGCTGTGTTGGTTGCGGTTGAACTCCTGTTAGCAAAACCGCCGGGATGAGGGAAGAGCTTAGACTGTGCATGGGCCCTGTGGCCTCTTACAGGTCTGTGTATGGCATTTCGTTCACCTTGTCACAAGCACTTGGGAGCATGTCTGCACGTGGAGAAAGACTTTCCCATGGGAAGCCGGTTTTTGTCAAATGGGTCCTAGTGCTGTGCTCCTCTCTTTTCACTCCTGCTGCCAGAAGCCCAGTGAGGATGGGAGGGCTTAGAACATGGCTGGGCACTGTGGTTTCTTCCAGAGACGTGGATGGCATTTGCTTTACCTTGCCACAACCACTTGTGAGAGGGTCTGCACCTCAGGAAAACTGTTTCCGTGGGAAGCAGGCTTTTGGCCAAACGGGTCTTAGGCCCGTGGGCCTCGGGTGTCCCTCCGGCTCCCCAAAGCACAGGGACGAGGTGAGGGGCTTAGACCATGCCTGGGCAATGTTGTTTCTTACACCTGGGTGTGTGGCATTTTGTTTACCTGGCTACCCCCACTTGGGATAGGTTTTCCACAGCAAGAGCATATTGCTCGTCAGAAGCCGTTTTTGCCCCAGGGGTCTCCGGGCTGTGTTCATTGGGGTTGAACTCCTGCTAGCAATACCGCCGGGATGAGGGAAGGGCTCAGACGGTGCCTGGGCCCTGTGGCCTCTAACAGGTCAGTGTATGGCATTTCCTTCACCTTGCCACAGGTTCTTGGGAGCATGTGTGCACGTGCAGAAAGACTTTCCCGTGGGAAGCCGGTTTTTGTCAAACGGGTCCCAGTGCTGTGCTCTTCTCTTTTCTCTCCTGCTGCCAGAAGCCCAGTGAGGATGGGAGGGCTTAGAACATGGCTGGGCACTGTGGTTTCTTCCAGAGACGTGGATGGCATTTGCTTTACCTTGCCACAAGCACTTGGGAGAGGGTCTGCACCTCAGGAAAACTGTTTCCGTTGGAAGCAGGCTTTTGGCCAAACGGGTCTCAGGCCCGTGGGCCTCAGGTGTCTCTCGGCACCCCAAAGCACAGGGACGAGGTGAGGGGCTTAGACCATGCCTGGGCAATGTTGTTTCTTACCACTGGGTGTGTGGTATTTTGTTTACCTGGCTACCCCCACTTGGGATAGGTTTTCCACATCAAGAGCATATTGCTCGTCGGAAGCCGTTTTTGCGCCAGGTGTCTCCTGGCTGTGTTCATTGGGGTTGAACTCCTGCTAGCAAAACCGCCGGGATGAGGGAAGAGCTCAGACTGTGCCTGGGCCCTGTGGCCTCTTACAGGTCAGTGTATGGCGTTTCCTTCACCTTGCCACAGGCACTTGGGAGCATGTCTGCACGTGGAGAAAGACTTTCCCGTGGGAAGCCGGTTTTTGTCAAATGGGTCCCAGTGCTGTGCTCCTCTCTTTTCACTCCTGCTGCCAGAAGCCCAGTGAGGATGGGAGGGCTTAGAACATGGCTGGGCACTGTGGTTTCTTCCAGAGACGTGGATGGCATTTGCTTTACCTTGCCACAACCACTTGTGAGAGGGTCTGCACTCAGGAAAACTTTTTCCGTGGGAAGCCAGCTTTTTGCCAAATGGGTCTCAGAGCTGTGTGCCTTGGGTTTCCCTCATGCCACAAAAGCACAGTGACCATGTTAGGGCTCAGACCATTCCTGGGTAATGTTGTTTCTTACACATAGGTGTGTGGCCTTTCATTTACCTTGCCACAACCAATTATGATAGGGTTCCACATCAAGAAAATATTTCTCTTTGGAACTCCTTTTTTCCCAAATGTGCTTCAGTTTTGTGTACCTCAGGTTTAACTCATGCTCCCAAAAGCACAGTGATTATGTTAGGGCTCATACCGTTCTTGGGCAGTGTTGTTTGGGTATTTTCTTTATGTGCAAACCCTCCGAGCCTCCTGTGACCTTTAAGGCGCTCCGCGCCAAGTCGCTTGGGCATTCGCTCCCGCTTGCCAGCGCCCTCACCTTGGCCCACCCCTATGCTCGCCTCACCCTCTGCCGATCTTGTCTGCTGGCCTCCTGGGGACTAACCCTATTACTAGGTCTGGGTCCGAGAAATCCCTCCCAAGAGGCCTGGTGGTGCAACACCCGCGATTGCGGACCACCGAGCCCCAGCGCCGGACTCATCCTGCCGCCCCGCCACCATCCTGGGCAATAGGGGCCCTACTGGTCATTCAGGATGGGAGAACATGCAGGGGCCTCCGAGCCCCCGGCGACTTTCGAAGGCCCCCCGCGTCAAAACGCTTTGGCCCACTCTCCCGCTCGCCAGCGCCCACACCTCGGCCTGCCCCACCGCTCGCCGCACAGTTGGCCAATTGGGCCTGCCCACCTCCTGGGGGCTAACCCTAACATTAGGTCGGCGTCCGAGGGGTCCCTCCCAAGAGGCCTTGTGCCGCAACACCAGCGATTGGGGACTCTCGAGTCCCAGCGCTGGACTCACCCTTGCGCCCTGCTGCCACACAGGCCCCTCAGGTCGAATCCCGTCATTCAGGGTGGGAGAACGGGCAGGGCCCTCCCAGCCCCCAGCGACATTCGAAGGTGCCCCGTGCCAAAACGCTTCGGCCCATGCTCCCGCTCGCCAGCGCCCTCACCTTGGCTTGCCACTCCGCTCGCCGCGCAGCTGGCGGATCGGGCCTGCGAGCCTCCTGGGGCTAACGCTAACCCTAGGTCGTCCCCCGAAGGGCACCTCCCAAGAGGCCTGGCGTGGAAACTTCGGGGTTTGGGGACCCCCGAGCCCCAGTGCCTGACTCACACTGCCACACCACCGCCACCCGGGCCGCTTAGGGGCGCTGCCGGTCATTCAGGGCGGAAGAACGGGCAGGGCCCTCCAAGGCCCCGGCGACCTTGGAAGGCTCACCACGCCAAAACGCTTGCGCCCACACTCCCACTCGCCAGCGCCCTCACCTCGGCCCACACCTGCGCTCGACGCAGAGCTGGTGCATCGGGCCTGCGGGCATCCTGGGGGCTAACCCTACCTGTAGGTTGGCCCTGAGGGGCCCCTCCCAAGGGGCCTGGCACCTCAACGACGGGCATTGGGGACACCCGAGCCCCAGCGCTGGACTCACCCATCCCCCCCACCCCCCACCGCTTCCGGGGCTACTAGGGGCGCCACTGTTCATTCAGGGCGAGAGAATGGGCAGAGCCTCCGAGCCCCCGGCGACTTTCTAAGGCCACCAGCGCCAAAGAGCATGGACCCACTCTTCCACTCGCCAGCACTCTAACCTCAGCCCACCCCTCCACTCAAAGCACAGCAGGGGAATCGGGCCTGCCGGCCTCCTGGGGGCTAACTGTAACCCGAGGCCGACTCACGAGGGTCCCCTCCTGAGGGGCCTACTGCCACAGAGCCAGGGATTGGGGACGCCAGAGCCCCAGAACCGGATTCACCCTGCCCCCTCGCCGCCAACTGGGGGGCCAAGGGCGCCACTGTTCATTCAGGGCGGGAGAACGAGCAGAGTCCTCCGAGACCCCGTTGACCTTCGAAGGCCACCCACGCCAAAACGCTGGGGTCCATGTTCCCGTCGCCCTCACCTTGGCCCGACCCTCCACAGGCAGCCCAGCCTGCGGATCGGGTCTGCCGGCCTCCGGGGGGCTAACCCTAACCCTAGGTCGGCCCCCGAGGGGCCCTTCCGAAGGGGCCTGGCGTCGCAACGTCTGGGATTGGGGACCCCTGAGCCCTAGCACCGACACAACCTGCCGCCCCACTGCCACCTGGGCCGCTAGGCGCGCCGCTGGTCATTCAGGGCGGGAGAACAGTCAGGGCCCTCCAAGCCCCTGGGGACATTCGAAGGCAACCAGCGCCAAAACGCTTGGGCCCATGCTCCCGCTCACCTGAGCCTTCACCCCGGCCCGCCCTCCGATTGATGCATAGCCGGCAGATTGGGCATGCCAGCCTCCTGGGAGCTAACCCTAACCCTAGGTCGGCTCCTGAGGGGCCCCACACAACAGGTCTGGCGGCACAGCACCCGGGATTAGGGACCCCTAAGCCCCAGCGCCGGACTCACCCTGCTGCCCCGCTGCCACCCCGGCCGCTAGGGGCGCCCCCGGTCATTGAAGGTGGGAGAACTGGCAGGGCCCTGCGAGCCCCCCGCGACCATCAAAGGCCCCCCGTGCCAAAACGCTTGGGCCCATGCTCCCGCTTCCCAGTGCCCTCACCTCAGCCCACCCCTCCGCTCCCACACACCCCGTGGATGGGGCCTCCTGACCTCCTTGGGGCGAAACCTAACCCTAGGTCTTTCCCCGAGGGGCCCCTCCCAAGGGGCCTGGAGCAGCAACAACAGGGATTGGGGACCCTGCAGCCCCAGCGCTGGACTCACCCTGCCATCGCACCTCCACCCAGGCCGCTAGGGGCGCCGCCGGTCTTTCAGTATGGGAGAACCTGAAGGACCCTCCAAGCACCCGGCGACATTCGAAAGCCCCCCCCCCCGCCAAAACGTTTGGGCTCACGCTCCTGCTCGCCCATGCCCTCACCTCCGCCCACCCCTCCCCTCGCTGCACAGACAGCGGATGGGGCCTGCCGGCCTCCTGGGGGCTTACACTAACCCTAGGTCTGCCCCCGAGGGGCCCCTCCCAAGCCGCCTGGCGTCGCGATGCTGGGGATTGGGGTCCCCCAAACCCTAGTTCCAGACTCACCCTGCCGCCAGGCCTCCACCCAGGCCGCTAGGGGCGCCGCCGGTATTTCAGAACAGGAGAACGTGCAGGGCCCTCCGAGCCCCCGGTGACCTTCGAAGTCCCCCCGCGCCAAAACACTTGGGCCCTCACTCCCGCTCGCCAGTGCCCTCACCTCTGCCCGCCCCTTCGCTCACCACACAACCGGATGATCGCAGGTGCTGGCCTACTGGGTGTAACCATATCCCTAGGTCGGACCCCAATGGGCCCCTCCCAAGGCGCCTGGCACTGCCATGCCGAGGATTGGGGACCCCCAAGCCCTAGCGCCGGACTCGTGCTGCAGCCCCGCCACCACCCAGGTGGCTAGGGGCGCCGCCGGTCATTCAGGGCGGGAGATAGGGCAGGGCTTCCTGAGCCCCGGCGACCTTCGAAGGCCCCCCGCGCCAAAACTCATGGGCCCAAGCTCCAGCTCACCAACGCCCTCACCTAGGCTGGCCCCTCCACTCACCGCACAGCCGGTGGATCGGGCCTGCCGGCCTCCTGGGTGCTAACCCTAACCCTAGGACCTTCCCTCAGGGCCCCTTCCAAGGGGCCTGGCACCGTAACAACAGGGATTGGGGACCCTGCAGCCCCAGTGCTAGACTCACACTGCCTCCCTGTCACCCCCCGGGCCAACTGGGGCGCCGCCTGTCAATCAGGGCGGAAAAACGGAGAGGGTCCTTCGAACCCCAGCGACCTTCGAAGGTCCCCCGCACCAAAACACTTGGGTCAATGCTCCCGCTCGACAGCGCCCTCACCTCGGGCCATCCCTCCGCTCACCGCAGAGCCAGGGAATTGGGCCATCCATGCTTCTGGGGGCTAAACATAACCAGAGGTCGGCCCCCAAGGGACCCCTCCCAAGGGGCTGCCACTGTAATGCCGGGGATTGGGGACCCCCGAGCCCCAGTGCCAGACTCATCCTGCCCCCCCACCGCCACCTGGGCCGCTAGGGGTGCCGCCATTCATTCAGGCGGGAGAAGGAGCAGAGTCCTCCCAGCCCCCATTGACCTTCTTAGGCCACCCGTGCCAAAACGCTGGGGTTCACGCTCCCACTCGCCAGAGCCCTCACCTCCGCCCGCCCCACCACTCACTGCACACCCGGTGGATAGAGCTTGCCAGCCTCCTAGGGGCTAACCCTAACCCTAGGCCCGCCCCCGAGGGGCCCCTCCCAAGGCGCTTGGCGCCAATGTTGGGGATTGGGGTCCCCCAAGCCCCAGTGCCAGACTTATCCTGCCCCCCTGCCACCACCCGGGGCCGCTAAGGGCACCGCCGGTGATTCAGGGCGGGAGAAAGGGCAGGGCCCTCGGAGCCCATGGCGACCTTCGAGGCCTTCGCACGAAAAAGCCTCAGCCCACGCTCCCGCTCGCCATCGTCCTCACCTTAGTCCCCCCTCCGCTCGCCGCAGAGCTAGTGGATTGGACCTCCCAGCCTCCTTGGGGCTAAACCTAACCCAAGGTCGGCCACCGAGGGGCCCCTCCCAAGGGACCTGTCGCCGAAACGCTGGGGATTGGGGACCCCTGAGCCCCAGCGTGAGACTCACCCTGCCGCCCTGTCGCCAAACGGGCCGCTAGGGGCGCTGCTGGTCATTCAGGGTGGGAGAACGGGCAGGGACCTCTGAGCCCCCAGCAATCTTCGAAGCCCCCGTGAGACAAAACACTTGGGCCCAGGCTCCCGCTCGTGACTGCCCTCACCTTGGCTCACCCCTCTGCTCGCTGCACAGCCGGATGATTAGGGGTGCCGGCCTCCTAGGGGTAACCCTAACCCTAGGTCAGACCCCAAAGGGCCCCTCCCAAGGAGCCTGGCGATTCAGTGCTGGGGATTGGGGACCCTCGAGCCCCAGCGTCGGACTAACCATGCTCCCCTGCTGCCACCTGGGGCACTAGGGGCACCGCAGGTCCTTCAGGACGGGAGAACGTTCAGTGCCCTCCGGGCCCCCAGCAACCTTCGAAGGCCACCCGGTCCAAAACGCTGGGTTCCACTCTCCAAAGCCAGAGCCCTCAACTCGGGCCATCCCTCCGCTCACCGCACACCCAGTGGATCTGGCTAGCCGGCCTCCTGGGGGCTAACCATAACCCTAGGTCGGCCCCCGAAGGGGCCCATCTCAAGGGGCCTGGCACCGCAACGCTGGGGATTGGGGTTCCCCAAGCCCCAGCACCGGACTCACCCTGCCACCCCGCCTCCACCCAGGCCTCTAGGGACGCTGCCGGTCTTTCAGGGTGTGAGAATGTGCAGGGCCCTCTGAGCCCCCAGCGACCTTCGAAGGCCTCCCACACCGAAAGGCTTGGGCCCACGCTCCCGCTTCCCAGCGCCCTCACTTCGGCCCGCCCCACCTCTGGCCTCACAGCCGGTGGATTGTGCCTCCTGGCCTCCTTGGGGCCAAACCTAACCCTAGGTCCGCCCCCGAGGGGCCCCTCCCAAGGGGCCTGGCCCCGCAATGCTGGAGAATGGGGACCCCCGAGCCCCAGTGCCGGACTCACCCTGCTGTCCCTTCGCACCCCGGGGCAATTGGAGCGCCGCCTGTCAATCAGGGAGGAAGAAGGGAGAAGGCCCTTTGAAACCACAGTGACCTTCAAAGGCCCCCCGCGCCAAAACACTTGGGTCCACGCTCCCGCTCGCCAGCGCCCTCAACTCGGGCTGTTCCTCTGCTCACCCCACACCCAGAGGATCGAGCTAGCTGGCCTCCTGGCGGCTAGCACTAACTCTAGGTCAGCCCCCGAGGGGCCCATCCCAAGGCTCCTGGCGCCGCAACGCCGGGGATTGGGGTCCCCCATGCCCCAGCACCGGACTCACCCTGCTACTCCGCCTCCACCCAGGCCTCTAGGTGCTCCCCCGGTCTTTCAGGGCAGGAGAACATGCAGGGCCCTCCGAGCCCCCGGAGAACTTCGAAGGCCCCCCCACCAAAACGCTTGGGACCATGCTAACGCTTCCCAGCGCCCTCACCTTGGCCCGCCCCTCCACTCGCCACATACCCAGTGGATGGGGCCTCCTGACCTCCTTGGGGTGAAACCTACCCCTAGGTCCTTCCTGGAGGGGCCCATCCCAAGGGGCCTGGCACCACAACAACAGGGATTGGGGACCCCCGAGCCCCAGCGCCGGACTCACCATGCCGCCCCGCCTCCATCCCGGCCGCTAAGGGCACCGCCGGTCATTCAAGGCAGGAGAACGGACAGGACACTACGAGCCCCCGGTGACCTTCGAAGACCCCCCGCAGTAAAAGGCTTGGGCACATGGTCCCACTCACCAGTTCCCTCACCTCGGCCCGCCCCTCCCCTCGCTGTACAGGCGGCAGATCGGGCTTGCTGTCCTCCTGTGGGCTAACCCTAACCCTAGGTCGGCCCCCTAGGGGCCCCTCCCAAGGGGCAAGGCGCCGCAATGCTGGGAATTCAGGACCCCCGAGCCCCAAAGCCAGACTCAACCTGCAGCCCTGCCATCACCCGGGCCGTTGGCGGCGCCGCCGGTCATTCAGGGCGGGAGAACGGGCAGGGGGCTCCGAACCCCTGGAGACATTCGAAGGACCCCCATGCTTCCACTCGCCAGCGCCCTCACCTCGGCTGGCCCCTCCGCTTGCCACACATCCAGCGGAAAGGACCTGCAGGCCTCCAGGGGGTAACCCTAACGCTAGGTCGGCCCCCGAAGGGCCTCTCCCAAGGGGCCTGGCGCCGCAACACCGGGGATTGGGGACCCTGCAGCCCCAGCGCTGGACTCACCCTGCCATCGCACCTCCACCCAGGCCGCTAGGGGTGCCGCCATTCATTCAGGTGAGAGTAGGAACAGAGCCCTCCGAGCCCCCAGTGACCTTCTAAGGCCACCCGCGCCAAAACGCTGGGGTCCACGCTACCGCTCGCCATCGCCCTCACCTCGGCCCGCCCTGCCACTCACCGCACAGCCGGCGGATAGAGCCTGTGGGGCTCCTAGGGGCTAACCCTACCCTAGGTCCGCCCATGAGGGGCCCCACCCAAGGTGCTTGGCGCCGCAATGCTGGGGATTGGGGTCCCCCAAGCCCCAGCGCCGGACTTACCCTGCCGCCCTGCCATCACCCAGGGCTGCTAAGGACTCCGCCGGTCATTCAGGGTGGGAGAACGGGCAGGGCCCTCCAAGCCCCTGGCGACTTTCGAAGGCCAGCCATGCCAAAACGGTGGGCCCACGCTCCCGCTCGCCAGCGCCCTCCCCTGCCCCACCCTACTACTCGCCGAACAGCCGGCGGATTGGGCCTGCGGGGCTCCTGGGGGATAACCATAAGCCTAGGTCAGCCCCGGAGGGGCCCCTCCCAAGGGGCCTGGCGCCGCCACGCCAGGGATTGGGGATGCCCGAGCCCCAGCGCCAGACTCACCATGCCGCCCCGCCACAACCCGGCCCACTAGGGGCGCTGACCTCATTAAGGGCGGGAGAATGGGCAGGGCCCTCCAAGCCCCCGGGGACTTTCGAAGGCCCGCTGCGCCAAAACGCTTTGGCTCACACTCCCGCTCCCAACGCCCTCACCTCGGCCCGCCCCTCCGCTCGCCACACAGCCGGCGGATCAGGCCTGCCTGCCTAATATGGGCTAACCCTAGGCTCACGAGGGGACCCTCCCAAGGGGCCTGGCACCGCCACATAGGGGATTGGGGATCCCTAAGCCCCAGCACCGGACTCACTCTACTGCCCCACCGCCACCTGGCCCACTAGGGGCGCCTCTGGTCATTCAGGGTGGGAAAATGGGCAGGGCCCTCCGAGCCCCGGGCGACCTTCGAAGGCCGCACCAAAACGCTAGGGCTCACGCTCCCGATCGCCAGCGACCTCACCTCAGCCCACCCCTCCGCTTGCTGCACAGCCGGTGGATCGGGCCTACTGGCCTCCTTTGGGCTAACCCTAACCCTAGGTCGTCCCCCAATGGACCCCTGCCAAGGGGCCTGGCGCCACCATCACGGGAACTGGGGACCCCCGAGCCCCAGCTCCGGACTCACCCTGCCGCCCCGCCACAACCCGGGCCGCTAGGGCGCCGCCGGTCATTTAGGGCGGGAGAACCTGCAGGGCCCTGTGAGCCCCTGGTGACCTTCGAAGGCCGCCGCGCCAAAACCCTTGGGCCCACGCTCCCGCTCGACAGCACCCTCACCTCGGCCTGCCCCTCTGCTCGCTACACAGCTGGCGGATTGGGCCTGCCAGCTTCCTGGGGGCCAATCCTAAACCGCTAGGGTGCTGCCGGTTATTCTGGGCGGGAGAACGGGCAGGGCCCTCCGAGCGCCCACCGACTTTCGAAGGCCCCCCACGCCAAAACGCTTGGGCCCACGCTCCCGCTCCCCAGTGCCCCCACATCAGCACGCCCCTCCTCTCACCGCACAGCCAGCGGATCGG
The DNA here is from genome assembly GCF_024610735.1 of Ursus americanus. Taxonomy (NCBI): domain Eukaryota; kingdom Metazoa; phylum Chordata; class Mammalia; order Carnivora; family Ursidae; genus Ursus; species Ursus americanus. The sequence continues at coordinate 79,361,145 of NC_142136.1, read as the reverse complement.
GCCTGCCCGCCACCTGGGGCTAACCATAACCCTAGGTCGGTCCTTGAGGGGCCCATCCCAAGGGGTCTGGAGCAGCAACGCCTGAGATTGGGGACCCCCAACTCCAGCACCGGACACACCCGGCCGCCCCACCACCACCCAGGGTGCTAGGGGCGCCGCCGGTTATTCAGGGCAGTAGAACGGGCAGGGCCCTCTGAGACTTTGATGACCTTCGAAGGCCCGCTTCGCAAAATGCTTGGAGCCATGCTCGTGCTCGCCAGCGGCCTCACCTCGGCCCGCCCCACCGTATGCCGCACAGCCTGTGGATCGGGCCTGCCAGCCTCCTGGGGCTAACCCTAAACCCACGTCCCCCCCGAGGGGCCCCTCTGAAGGGGCCTAGCGCCACAACGCCGGGGATTGAGGACACCCGAGCCCCTGCGCCGGACTCACCCTGCCTTCCCGCTGCCACCCAGGCCTCTAGGGGCGCCACCGGTCATTCAGTGTGGGAGAACGGGCAGGGGCTTCCGAGCCCCTGGCGACATTCGAAGGCCCCCGGCGCCAAAATGCTTGGGGTCACGCTCCTGTTTGTCAGCGCACTCACTTCGACCCACCCCTCCTCTCGCCACATAGCCGGTGGATCGCGCCTGCCGGCCTTCTGGTTGTAACCCTAACCCTAGGTCTGCCCCCACCCGGCCCCTCCCAATGGGCCTGGCATCGCAACGCCGGGGATTGGGGAACCCCGAGCCCCAGCGCCGGACTCACCCTGCCACCCCACAACCACCCAGGCCGCTAGGGGCGTCGCCGGTATTTCAGGGTGGGAGAACGGGCAGGGCCCTCTGAGCCCCCGCTGACCTTAGAAGGCCCCCCGCGCCGAAACGTTTGGGCCCACGCTCCCGTTCGCCAGCGCCCTCTTCTCGGGTCACCATTCTGCTCGCCAAACAGCTAGCGGATCGGGACGGCCTGCTTCCTGGGGGCTAACCCTAACCCTAGGTTGGACCCCGAGGGGCCCCTTCCAAAGGCCTTGTGCTACAACGCCGGGGATTGGGGACCCCTGAGCCCCAGCGCCGGACTCATTCTACCGCCCCTCCCCTACCGGTCCCTAGGGGCACCGCCGGTCATTCAGGATGGGAGAAAGGGCAGGGCCCTCCAAGCCCCCAGTTACATTCGAAGGCCCCCCGCACCAAAACGCCTGGGACCACGCTCCCGCTCTCCAGCGACCTCACCTCAGCCCACCCCTCCGCTTGCCACACAGCTGGTGGATCGGGCCTGCCGGCCTCCTTGGGGCTAACCCTATCCAAGGTCAGCCCCTGAGAGACCCTTCCCAAGGCGCCTGGGGCCACAACACCGGGGATTGGGGACCCCTGAGCCCCAGTGCCAGACTCACCCTGCCGCCATTCTGCAACCCGGGCCGCTAGGAGCGCCGTCAGGCATTCAGCGCGGTAGAACCTGAAGGGCGCTCTGAGCCCCCAGCGACTTCAAATGCCCCCCACTCCAAAACGCTTGGGCCCTCGCTCCCGCTCGAAAGCGCCCTCACCTCCGCCTACTCCTCTGCTGGCCACACAGCCAGCAGATCGGGTCTGCCGGCCTCCTGGGGGCTAACAGTAACACTTGGTCGGCCCCCTAGAGCCCTTCCAAAGGGGCCTGGCGCCCCAACGCCGAGGATTGGGGACCCCCGAGCCCAAGGGCCGGACTCACCCTGTCGCCCCACCACAACGCGGGCCGCTAGGGGTGTCGCCGGCCATCAGGGTGGGAGAACGGTCAGGGCCTCCGAATCCTCCGCGACCTTCGAAGGCCCCCAGCGCCAAAAAGCTTGGGCCCACGCTCCCGCTCAGCAGCGCCCTCACCTCGGCCCGCCCCTCCGCTTGCCGCACAGCTGGCGAATCAGGCCTGCCGGCCTCCTGGGGGCTAACCCTAACCCTAGCTCGGCCCCTGAGGGGCCCCTTCCAAGGGGCCTGGCGCTGCAACGCCAATTTGGGGACCCCCAAGCTCTAGCGCCAAACTCGCGCTGCTGCCCCGCCACCACCCGGGCCGCTAGTGGTGCCGCCGGTCATTCAGGTCCGGAGAATGGGCAGAGCCCTCCGAGCCCCCAGCAACCTTCGAAGGCCCCCTGCGCCAAAATGCTTGGGTCCACGCTCCCGCTCGCCGGCGCCCTCACCTCGGCCCACCCCTCCGGTCGCCGCACAGGTGGCGGATCGGGCCTGTTGGCCTGCTGGTGCCTAACCCTAACCCTAGGTTGGCTCCTGAGGGGCCCCTCACAAGGGGCCTGGCGCCACAACGCCAGGGATTGGGACCCCCAACCCCAGCGCCGGACTCACTGGCCGCCCACCCAAACCCGGGCCGCTAGGGACTTCGCTGTTCATTCTGGGCGGGAGAACAGGCAGGGCCCTCCGAGCCCCCGACAGCCTTCGAAGGCCCCCACGCCATAATGCTTGGCCCATGCTCCTGCTCGCTGGCGCCCTCACCTGAGCCCGCCGCACCACTTGCTGCACAGGTGGCGGATCGGGCCTGCCGGCCTCCTGGGGCCAACCCTAACCCTAGGTCTGCCCCCGAGGGGCCCCTCCCAAGGGGCCTGGCGCCGCAATTCAGTGGATTGGGGACCCCCGAGCCCCAGCACTGGACTCACCCTGCTGCCCCGCCTCCGCCCGGGCCACTAGGGGCGCCTCCGGTCATTCAGGACAGGAGAACGGATAGGGCCCTCCGAACCCCTGATGACCTTCGAAGACCCCCGCGCCAAAATGCTTGGTCCCACGCTCCCGCTCACCAGCACCCTAAACTCAGCCCACCCCTTCTGACTCCGCACAGCTGGCTGATCGGGTCTGCCGGCCACCTGGGAGCTATCTCAAACCCTACGTCGGCCCCCGAGGGGCCGCACCCAAGGGGCCTGGCACCGCCACGCCGGGGCTTGGGGACCCCCGAGCACCAGTGCCTGACTCACCCTGCCGCCCCACCGCGACCAGGCCGGCTAGGGGTGTTGCCGGTCATTCAGGGCAGGAGAACGGGCAGGGCCCTCAGAGCCCCAGGCGACCTTCAAAGGCCCCCTCGCCAAAAAGCTTGGGCCCACGCTCGCCAGCGCCCTCACCTCGGCCAGCCCCTCCACACGCCACACAGCCGGCGGATCGGGCCTGTCAGCCTTCTGGGAGCTAACTCCAAACCCTACATCGGCCCCACAGGGGCCCCTCCCAAGGGTCCTGGCGTCGCCACGCCAGGGATTGGGGATGCCCAAGCCCTAGCGCTGGACTCACCCTGCAGCCCCACCGCCACCCTGGCCGCTAGGGGTGCCGCCTGTCATTCAGGGCGGGAGAACGTGCAGTGCCCTCCGAGCCCCCAGCAAGCTTCGAAGGCCCCGTGTGAAAACTCTTGGGCCCACGCTCCCACTCGTCAGCGTCCTCACCTCGGCCAGCCCCTCCGTACACCGCACAGCAGGCGGATAGGGCCTGCCGGCCTCCTGGGGCTAACTCAAACCCTATGTCAGCACCCAAGTAGCCCTTCCCAAGGGGCCTGGCACCGCCACACCGGGGATTGGGGACCCCTGAGCACCAGCGCGGGACTCACCCTGCCGCCCCACTGTGACCCAACCCGCTAGGGGCACCATCCTCATTCAAGATGGGAGAATGGGCATGGCCCTCCGAGCCCCCTGCGACTTTCTAAGGCCCACCGCGCCAAAACGCTTGGGCACACGCTCCCACTCTCCAGCGATCTCACTTCAGCTAGCCCCTCTGCATGCGGCAGAGCCGGTGGATCGGACCTGCCGGCCTCCTGGGGGCTAACCCTAACGCTAGGTCGGCCCCAGAGGGGCCCCTCCCAAGGGGCCTGGCGCCACCACGCCTGGGATTCGGGATCCCTGCGTCCCACCGCCGGACACACACTGACGCCCCGGTGCCACCCAGGCCGCTAGGAGCACCGCCGTTCATTCAGGGAGGGAGAACGGGCAAGGCCCTCCGAGCCCCCGCCGACATTCGAAGGCTCCTGGCGCCAAAACCCTAGGGTCCACGCTCCGGCTCGCCAGTGCCCTCACCTCGGCCAGCCCCTCTGCACGCCGTAGAGCTGGCGGATCGGGCCTGCCGGCCTCCTGGGAGCTAACCCAAACCCTACGTCAGCCCCCGAGGGGCCCCTCCCAATGGGCCTGGCGCCAATACGCCGGGGCTTGGGGACCCCCGATCCCCACTCTGGGCTAACCCTGCCACCCCACTGCCACCCGGGCTGCTAGGGCGCCGCCCGTCATTCAGGGCGGAAGAACTTGCTGAGCCCTTCGAGCCCCTGGTGACATTCGAAGGCCCCCCGCGCCAAAACGCTTGGGCCCACGCTCCCGCTCGCCAGTGCCCTCACCTCAGCCAGCCCCTCCGTACGCCGCATAGCCGGCGAACCGGGCCTGCCGGCCTTGTTTGGGCTAACAATAACCCTAGATCGGCCCCCGAGGGACCCCTCCCAAGGGGCCTGCAGTGCCACACCGGGTATTGGGGACCCCAGAGCCCCAGCTCCAGACTCACCCTGCTGCCCCGCCACCACCCTGGCCGCTAGGGCGCCGCCAGGCATTCAGGGCGGGAGAACGGGCAGGGCCCTCCGAGCCCCCGGCGACCTTTGAAGGCCCGCCATGCCAAAACGCTTGGGTTCAAGCTCCCGCACGCCAGCGCCCTCACCTCGGCCCGTCCCTCTGCTCGCCGCACAGCTGGCGGATCGGGCCTGCCGACCTCCTTTGGGCTAACGTAAACCGTAGGTCAGCCCAGAGGGACCCCTCCCAAGGGGCCTGGAGATGCCACGCCAGGGATTGGGGACCCCTGAGCCCCAGCTCCGGACTCAACCTGCCGCCCCGCTGCCACCCTGGCCGCTAGGGCACCGCCGGGCATTCAGAGCGGGAGAACGGGCAGGGTCCTCCGAGCCCCCGGCGACTTTTGAAGGCCCCCTGCGCCAAAACGCTTCGGCCCACGCTCCCGCTCGCCAGCGCGCTCACCTCAGCCCGTCCCTCCGCTGGCCACACAGCTGGCGGATCGGGCCTGCCGGCCTCCTGGGGACTGACCCTAAACCTTGGTCAGCCCCCGAGGGACCCCTCCCAAGGATCCTGGCGCTGCCACAATGGGGATTGGGAACCCACAACCATGAGTGCCAGACTCACCCAGCTGCCCCCCCCCCCCGCCACCCGGGCTGCTAGGGGCGCCGCCGGTCATTCAGGGCGGGAAAAGGGGCATGGCACTCCAAGCCCCCGGAGACCTTCGAAGGCCCCCCGCACCAAAACGCTTGGGCCCACTCTCCTGCTCGCCAGCGCCCTCACCTCTGCCCACCACTCTGCTCGCCACACAGCTGGCGGAATGGGCCTGCCAGCCTCCTTTGGGCTAACCCTAACCCTTGGTCGGCCCCCGAGGGACCACTCCCAAGTGCCTGGCGCCACCACGCCAGGGATTGGGGACCCGCGAGCCCTAGCTCCGGGCTCACCCTGCCACCCCGCCACGACTGGCCCGCTAGGGGCAATGTCCTCACAGGGCGGGAGAACGGGCAGGGCCCTCCGAGCCCCTGGCGACCTTTGGAGGCCCCCTGCGCCAAAATGCTAGGGCCCACGCTCCCGCTCGCCATTACCCTCACCTCGGCCCTCCCCTCCGCTTGCCACTCAGCCGGCGGATTGGGCCTGCCGGCCTCCTGGGGGCTAACCCTAAGCCAAGGTAGAGCCCGAGGGGCCCCTCCCAAGGGGACTGGCGCCACCACGTCGGCGATTAGAGACCCTCGAGCTCCAGCACAGGACTTACCCTGCTGCCCTGCCACAACCCGGGCCTCTAGGGGCGCCACAGGTCACTCAGGACAGGAGAACGGGCAGGGCCCTCCGAGCCTGGCAACATTCGAAAGCCCCCTGTGCCAAAACGCTTGGGCTAACCCTCCTGCTGCCCAGCGCCCTCACCTCTGCCTGCCCTTCTGCTCTCCACACAGCCGCCGTATAGGGGCCTGCCGGCCTCCTTTGAGCTAACACTAACCATAGGTCAGGGACCCCTCCCAAGTGCCTGGCATAGTCACACCGGTGATTGGGGACCCCCAAGCCCCAGCTGTGGACTCACCCTGCCGCTGCGCTTCCACCTGGGCTGCTAGGGGCGCCGCCGGTCATTCAGGGCAGGAGAATGTGCAGGTCCCTCCGAGCCCCCGGTGACCTTCAAAGGCCCCCTGCGCCAAAATGCTTGGGCCCACGATCCCGCTCGCCAGCGCCCTCACCTCAGCCCGCCCCTCCGCTCGCCGCACAGCTGGAGGATCGCGCCTGCCGGCCCCCTGGGGGCTAAACCTAACCCTAGGTCGGCCCCGAGGGGCCCCTCCCAAGGGGCCTGGCGTCGCCATGCTAGGGATTGGGGACGCCCGAGCCCCAGCACCAGACTCACCCAGCTGCCCCACTGCCACCCGGGCTGCTATGGGCGCCGCGGTCATTCAGGGCGTTAGAACGGGCAGGGACCTCCGAGCCCCCGGTGACCTTCGAAGGCCCCCCGCGCCAAAACGCTTGGGCCCACGCTCCCGCTCGCCAGCGCCCTCACCTCAGCCCGTCCCCTGTTTGCTGCACAGCTGGCGGATCGGGCCTGCCGGCCTCCTGGGGGCTAAGCCTAACCCTAGGTCAGCCCCAGAGGGGCCCCTCCCAAGGGGCCTGGCACCACAACGCCAGGGATTGGGGACCCCCGAGCCCCAGCGCCAGACTCGCCCTGCCTCCCCGCTGACACCGGGCACACTGGGGTGTCGCTGTTCATTCAGGGTGGGAGAACGGGTAGGGCCCTCGAGACCCCGACGACCTTTGAAAGCCGCAAGTCAAAACGCTGGTGCCCACGCTCCCGCTTGCCAGCACCTTTACTTCCGCCCGCCCCTCCTCTTGCAGTCTAGCTGGCATATCGGGCCTGCCGGCCTCCTGGGAGCTAACCCTAACCCTAGATCGGCCCACGAGGGGCCCATCCTAAGGGGCTTGATCCCGCAACACCGGGGATTGGGGACTCCCGATTCCTAACGCCAGACTCACCCGGCCGTCCCACGTCACCCGGGCCGCTAGGGGCGCCGCCGGTCATTCAGGTCGGTTGAAGGGGCAGGGTTTTCAGAGCCGCGGGACATTCGAAGGTCCCTGGAGCCAAACCCCTGTGGCCACGCTCCTGCTCACCAGCACCCTCACCTTGGCCCGCCCCTCTGCTCGCCCCACAATGGCGTATCAGGCCTGCTGGCCTCCTGGGGGCTGACCCTACCCTAGGTCTGCCCCCGAGGGGCCACTCCCAAGGGGACTGGCGCCGTAACGCCTGGGATTGGGGACCCCCTAGCTACAGCGCTGGAATCACCCTGCCACCCCGCTGACACCGGACCCACTGGGGCATCGCAGTTCATTCAGGATGGGAGAATGGGCAGGGCTCTCGAGAACCCAGCGACTTTCGAAGGCCATCTGCGCCAAAACGCTGGGGCCCATGCTCCCACTCACCTGGGCCCTCACCTCAGTCCGCCCCTCCGCTTGTCGCACAGCCGGGGAATCGGGCCTGCAGGCCTCCTAGGGGCTAAACCTAACCTTAGGTCGACCCCAAGGGGCCCATCCTAGGGGCCTGGTACCGCAACGCCTGGGATTGGGGATTCCCGAGCCGCAGCGCCAGACTCACCATGCCTCCCCGCCACCACCCAGGCTGCTAAGGGTGCCGCCAGTCATTCAGGGCGGGAGAAAGGGCAGGATCCTCAGACCCCTGGCGACCTTCGAAGGCCCCCCGCGACAAAACGTTGGGTACCACGCTTCCACTCGCCAGTGCCCTCAGCTCGCCCCACAGCCCCTCAGCTCGCCTCCTCTCGCTCCACAGCCATCCTATCGGGCCTGCCGGCCTCCTGGGGGCTAACCCTAACCCTAGGTCGGCCCCCGAAGGGCACTCCCAAAGGCCCTGGCGCCGTGACGCCGGAGATTGGGGACCCCCAAGCCCCAGCGATGTACTCAACCTGCCCCTCCGCCGCCACCCGGGCCACTTGGGGCGCCGCCGGTCATTCAGGGTGGGGGAACGGGCAGGGCCCTCCGAGCCTCCAGCGACATTCGTAGGTCCCCCGCGCCAAAATGCTGAGGCCCACGCTCCCGCTCTACAGCGCCCTCATCTCGGCCCACCCCCCCTCTAGCCACACAGCTGGCGGATCCAGCCTCCCGGGCTCCTCGGGGCTAACCATAACCCTAGGTGGGCCCCAGAGTGGCCCCTCCCAAGAGGCTTGGTGCCGCAATGCCAGAGATTGGGGACCCACAAGCCCCAGCGCCGGGCTCACCCTGCTGCCCCGCCGCCACGCAGGCCACTAGAGGTGCCGCTGGGCATTCAGGGCGGGATAACTGGCAGGGCCCTCCGAGCCTCCGGTGAAATAAGAAGGCCCCCCACGCCAAAACGCTGGGTACCACGCTACCGCTAGACTGCGCCCTACCAATCCCTCCGCTCAATGCACAGCTGGCGGATCCGGACTGCTGGCCTCCTGGGTGTTAACCTAACCCTAGGACGGTCCCCGAGGGGCCCCTCCCAAGGGGCCTGGCGCTGCAACGCTGGGGATTGGGGAAACCCGAGTACAAGTGCCAGACTGATGCTTCCACCCCACCGCCACCCGGGGAGCTAGGAGCGTCGCTGGTCCTTCATGGAGGGAGAATGAGCAGGGCCCTCAGAGCCCCCTGTGACATTCGAAGGCCCACCAGCCAAAATGTTGGGGCCCACGCTTCCGCTCGCCAGCGACCTCACCTTGGCCCACCCCTCCATTCGCCGCAGAGCCGGTGGATCGAGGCTGCCTGCCTCCTGGGGGCTAACCTTAACCCTAGGTCGGCACCCAAGGGGCCCCTCCCAAAGGGACTGCCGCCGAACGCCAGGGATTGGGGACCCCGAATCGCAACGCTGGACTCACCCTTCCACCCCGCCCACACCCGGGCCACTAGGGCACCACCGATCATTCAGGGCGGGAGAATGGGCAGGGCCCTCCCTGCCCCGGTGACCTTCGAAGGCCCCCAGCGCCAAAACGCTGGGGCCCACTCTCCGCTCGCCAGCGCCCTGATCTTCACCGCGCCTCCATTCGCCCCAGACAGTGGATCGTGCCTGCCGGCCTGCAGGAGCTAACCTTTACCCTAGGTCGGCCCCCAAGGGGCCCCTCCCAAGGGGCTTGGCACCGCAACGCCTGGCATTGGGGACCCCCGAGCCTCAGCACCAGACCCACCCTGCCGCCCCGCGGCCACTCGGGCTGCTAGGGGAGCCACCACTCATTCAGGGCGGGAGAATGGGCAGGGCCCTCCGAGTTCCCGGCGACTTTTGAGGGCCCCCCGCACCAAAACTTTGGGTACCACCTTCCAGCTCGCCAGCGCCCTCACCTCGGCCGGCCCCTCCGCTCACTGCACAGCTGGCGTATGGGGCCTGCCGGCCTCCTGGGGGCTAACCCTAACCTTAGGTTGGCCCCAGAGGGGCCCCTCGCAAGGGGCCTGTCGCCGCAACACCGGGGATTGATGACCCCCAAGCCCCAGCGCCGGACTCACCATGCCGCCCCGCCGGCACCCATGCCACCAGGGGCGCCGCCGGTCATTCAGGGCAGGAGAATGGGCGGGGCCCTCCGAGTCCCAGTAAACTTCTAAGGTCCCATGCGCCAAAATGCTTGGGCCCATGCTCCCGCTCAACAGCGCCCTCACCTCGGCCCGCCCCTCTGCTCGCCGCACAGCCAGCGGATCGGGCCTGCTGGCCTCCTGGGGGCTAACCCTAACCCTAGGACGACCACAGAGGGGCGCCTCCCAAGGGGCCTTGCGCTGCAATGCATGGCATTGGAGACCCCCAAACAGCAGCGCCAGACTCACACTGCCACCCCGCCACCACCCGGGCCGCTAGGGGCGCTGCCGGTCATTCAGGGCAGGAGAACGGGCAGGGCCCATCGAGCGTCTAGTGAAGTTCAAAGGCTCCCTGCGCCAAAACGCTGGAACCATACTCCCGCTTGCCAGCGCCCTCACCTCGGCCCACTCCTCTGCTCGCCGCACAGCTGGCGCATCGTTCCTGCTGGCCTACTGGGGTCTAACCCTAACCCCTAACCCTTACCCTAACCTAAACCTAACCCTACCTAAACCTAACCCTAAACCCTAATCCTTAAACCCTAAACCCTAACATTAACACTAAACCCTAACCCCTAACCCCTAACCCTAATCCTGAAACCCTAAACACTAAACCCTAACCTCAACCACTAACCCCAAACCCTAACACTACCCCGACCCCTACCATACCCCTAACCCTATGCCTAACCCTACCCCTTCAGCTAACCCTACCCCTAACCTGTAACCTAACCCTAAACCTAACCCTAACTCGTACCCTAACCCGTACTCTAACCCTAACTCTAACCCGTACCCTAACCCTAACCTGTACCCTAACCCTAACCCTAACACGTACTCTAACCCGTACCCTAACCCATACCCTAAGCCAAACCCTAAACTGTACCCTAACCCGTAACGTAAACCGTACCCTAAACCTAACCGTAACCCTAACAAGTACCCTAACCCGTACCCTAACCTTAACCCTAAACCCTAAACCCTGACCCTAACCCATACCCTAACTCGTACCATAACCCGTACCCTAACCCTACCCGTACCCTAACCCGAACCTGTACCCTAACCATAACCCTAAACCCTAAACCGTAACCCGTACCCTAACCCTAACCAGTACCCTTACCTTAACCTTAACCCATACCCTAACCCGTACCCTAACCCATACCCTAACCCATACCTAACCCTAACCTGTACCCTAACCCGTACCCTAACCCATACCCTAACCCTAAACCATACCCTATCCCTATCCCTAACCCATTCCCCAACCCGTACCCTAACCCTAACCCTAAACCGTAACCTAACCTGTACCATAACCCTAAACTGTACCCTAACCCTAACCCATACCCTAACTCTAACCCATAACCTAAACCGTACCCTAATCCGTACGCCAACACTTACCCTAAACCGTACCCTAACCCGTACCCTAAACCATACCTTAATGTGTTCCCTAACCCGTACCCTAACCCTAACCTGTACCCTAAACCTAACCCGTACTCCAACCCTAACCCTAACCCTAAACCCAAACCCTAAACCCTAACCCATACCCTAAACCCTAATCCGTACCCTAACCCATAACCTCTAACCTGTAACCCCTAAACCCAACCCTAACCCGTGCCCTCGCCTTACCCTAATCCTAACCCCTACCCTCACCCGTACCCTAACCGTAACCCATACCCTAACCTTAACCCGTACCCTAATCTGTACCCTAACCCCGGGGATTGGGTACACCTGAGCCCCACCATGGGACTCAGCCTGCCACCCCTCAGGAAACCATGCCCCTTGGGGCGCCGCAGAGCATCCCATGCAGGAGAACTGGTAGGGCCCCCCTGAGCCCCCAGCGATCCTCAGCGGCCCCCTACACACCAACCCTGATGCCCACGCTCATCCCGCCCAACGCCTTCCCTTCAGCCTGCCACCGAGCTCGTCGCAAAGCTGGCAGATCAGGCCTGCCGGGTTCCTGAGGCGTAGCCCTGACCCTAGGTCGACTGGGGAGGGCCCTCCCCCGGGGCCCGGGGCCACAGCCCCGGGGACTGGGGACACCTGAGCCCCACTTCAGGACAAAGCCTGCCACCCCGCAGGAAACCGTGCCCCTTGGGGCTCTATGGAGCATACAGGGCTCAAGAACTTGGGGAGGCCCCTGGAGCCTGTCCTCAGCTTTGGCAGCCCCCGTGCCCCAACCCTGAGGCCCATGCTCACCCTCCCCCATGGCCTCATCTCAGCCCTCCACAGAGCTCGCCGCACAGCCTGCAGATTGGCGCTGCTGGGCTCCTGTACCCTAACCCTTACCCTAGGTTGGCCACAGAGGGGCCCCTCCCCAGGGTCCTGGCACCCCACTCTGGGGGATTGGGGACACCCAAGCCCCACCATAGGACTCAGCCTGCAGCCCACAGTAAACTATACCATTTTGGGGCACAACAGAGCATTCAGGGCAAGAGAATTGGGGCACCCCCTGAGAGCCCCTGCTGGTGAACTCCGACATTTGTGGGCCCTTCTGGATGAAACCCCAAGGCTCACAGTCACCCGCCCTTGTGCCCTCATCTCAGTTGGCCTGGGAGTTCTCTGAGCACTGGGCAGTTCAGACCAGCTGTCTCTTGAGGTCTAACCTAACCCTGGGTCTTCTGCTGCGGGTCCCTTCCCCGTTTGCCTGCCTCCAAGGTACCAGGCATTGGGCTCACCTCTGCACGACTAGAGGACTCAGCTTGCCCCACAGCAGGAAACTGTCTGTTTGGGGCTGCAGCAAGGATTCATAGCAGGAAAATCGGAGGGCCTCCCTCAGCCCATCCCAGGCAACCCCCACTTTCAGAGATCTCCCCGGATCCAATTAGTAGCTTCACACTGACCTTTAAACTTGCTTTCCACGGAGATCTTTTGAAATTCTCCACACTTCCAACCGATGGCATCATCCAGCTTCAGTGCCTTACCCAGCTTTAGGTCTTGAGATGGATTGAAATGGGAAGTCATTTCACTGATGACGACGTACTGGTGACCAAAAGATACATGCATAAATGCTTCATATCACTTGGCTTCAGGGAAATGCAAATCTAAACCCCTATAGATGCCATATTACATGAGGCCGAATATCTAAAAATAAGAAGACATGAAACTACACATGTTGGAGAGGATGTGGAGAAACGGGAACCCTCTTACACCCCTGTGTGAATGCAGTCTGGTACAGCCACTCTTGAAAATGGTACAGAGTTTCCTCAAGAAGTTATAAATAAAGCTACCCTATGTCCCAGAAATTGCACTACTGGGTATTTACCCCAAACAGACAGAGGTAGTGAAGATGGGACACATGCACCCCAGTGTTCATAGCAGCAATATCCATAATAGACAAACTGTGGAAAGAGTGCAGATGACGATGGACAGATGAATGGATAAAGAAGATGTGGATCATATATATAATGGAATATTACTCAGCCATCAGAAAGGATGAGTACTTACCATCACACCAACCTGGGTGGAGCTGGATGGTATTATGCTGAGTGGAATAAGCCAATGAAAGAAAGGCAATGATCATATGCTTTCACTCCTATGTGGAATATCAGAAAAAGGGAAGAAGACCATAGGGGAAGGGAGGGAAAATAGAATGGAAAGTCATCAGAGAGGGAGAAAACCCATGATAGACTCTTAACTATCACAACAAACTGATGATTGCTGGAGGAGAAGTTGGGGGGGGTAACTGGGTGAGTGGCATTAAGGAGGCCACACAATACAATGAGCACTGGGTGTTACACACGACTGATAATTTATTGAAGACTACATCTGAAACTAATGGTGTACTGTAAGTTGGTTAATTGAATTTAAATTAAAGAATAAAAGACCTTGAATAAACAATCCTAAACATTTGTATGGAACCACTAAAGATACTGAACAGCCAGTGCAATGTGGAAAAGAAAAACAAAGCTGGAGGACTCACAATTTCAGATTTCAGGTTATACTACAAAGCTGCAGTCATCCTAACAAGACAGTATGGCACAAAAATAGACACAGCGACCAAAGGAACAGGATACAAGTTCAGACAGAAACCCACAATTATGTGGTCCATGAATCTTCCACAAAGCAAGCAATGATATCAAAAGGGAAAAGGACAGTCTCTACAACAAATGGTGTTAGGAAAACTAGACAGCTACGCACAAAAGAATGAAATTAGACAGCTTTCTTACACAATACAGACAAACAGAAAACAGTTTCAAGACCTCAATATGAGACCTGAATCCATAAAAATCCTACAGGAGGGAAGACAGTAACTTCTTGACATGGACCATACCAACGTTTTTCTGGACTGTCTCCTGAGGCAAAGGAAATGAAAGCAAAAATAAACTATTGGGAATACAGCAAAATAAAAAGTTTCCACACGGAGGAAGAACAATGAAAACGTAAAAATAATAAGACAACCTACTCAAAGGGAGAAGATATTTGCAAAAATCATATGCAATAAAGGGATAGTGTCCAAAACATATAGAACTGATACTACCTGACCCAAAAAAACAAATAATCCAGTTAAAAAATAGGCAGAAGACATGGACAGACATTTCTCCAAAGAAGAAATACAAATGGCCAACAGTCCCGTGAAAAGATGTTCGCCATCACCCATCATCAGGAAAATGTAAATCCAAATGACAATGAGGTATTACCTCAAACCTGTCAGAATGGCTAACATCAAAAGCACAACAAAGAGCAGGTGTTGGGAGGATGTGGATAAAGGGGAATCCTCGCGAACTGTGGGTGGGAATGCAAACTGTGGTGGCCACCGTGGAAAACAGTATGAAGTTTCCTCAAAAAATTAAATATAGAACTACCCTACGATCCAACAATCACTCTACTGGTATTTCCCCAAAGACTAGGAAAACAGTAACTTAAAAGGATACGTGCACCCCTATGTTTCTTGCACCATTATTTACAATATCACAATATGGAAGCAACCCAAGTGTCTGTAGAAAAATTGACAAATGAGATGATAGATGTGTGTATTCACACACACACGCGTGCGCACACACACACACACACACACACACACAATGGAGTATTACTCGGCTTGAAAAAGAATGAAACTTTGCCATTTGCAGCCACATGGGTGGAGCTAGAGAGTAATATCCTAACTGAAATCAGTCAGTCAGAGAAAGACAAATCCCATACGATGTCACTCTTATGGGGAATTTATGAAACAAACAAAAATAAATAAATAAAAGAGAAAAAGGAGACACACCAAAATACAAACTCTTAAAAAGAGAGAACAAACTGATGGTTACCAGAGAGGAGGTGGATAGAGGGATGAGTGAAATAGATGAAGCGGATTAAGAGGACACTTTTCTTGATGACCACTGAGTAATATATAGAATTACTGAATCACTCTATTGTACACCTGAAACGAATGAAACACTGTATGTTAGCTCTACTGGAATTAAAATAAATTTTTAAAAAAGATTTTTCTTTCAGGAACCTCTTTGAAAAAGCTTTTCCTGTGCACTGTGCATAAGCCCTACTTGGGAGGATTCACTCTACAATAATTATTCATTTTATGCCTCGAATACAGATTTCACTGAGTTCTTACTGTGGATCCCAGCCCACGGGAGCCATGGTCCTTTTCTGTCCAGGCTCAGCACCTATGCATTCAAGATTGGAAGTAGAGACACATGTCACTTCACAGTCCAGAAAGCTATTACTGTTTCTGTTTCAGTGTGAGAGAGTCACAGACTTTGGGACAGGTTTCAGAGCAGGTATATTATGGATCCTGGATCTCTACTTCAATGTTCATTGCCTGGATCCATTTGGCTAATAGGTTCCCTGTGGATGGGCTTGCTTCCAAGCACATACATGGAAGATGCAAAGGTGGGTGGGCTTGGTGCGGGACAGGAAGAAGACCAAAAGCAGACAACGGTCCGACCCCTCCCCTGATCCAGGAACTGATAGGGGAGAGGGTATGGGAGGTAGAATCCATGCGAAACTCCAAGGTCACCAGCTGAACACAGGAGGCATAGATCAAGGGATCTGGAGATGCAGGGGTTGAAGGCTGCTCTGAGCTACCTCTGGGAGGAAGGGAGGGAAGGAATGAGGAGACACTGCCTGCCCCTGGCCCATGCCAGCTGCCCACCGCTCCGACACGCATCCGTCTACACAGCTGACACAGCCTGGGCTCAGGATGGGCTGGCTCGGTCCCTCAATCCTCACTGGGACAGCTGGCCCCAGGGCTCAGAGACATGCTGAGGGAGATGAGAGGGAAAGCTGCCCCACCCAGGTCATCCCCTCCCTGAGCAGACAGCCCTTCAGAATTGCTAAAAAAAAAAAAAAAAAAAACCCACTAACAGGGTTGAAAGACATGCCATGGATGAACTAAGGCATAGAGATATGTAAAGTAACATTCATTTTTAAGTTCAGAGCTGTCATCTCAGGAAGTGGGGAGAGCTTCCCTGAAGAAGACTGAGGGGAGGGCAGGCCATGCTGAAAAGGGAGACATGGCTCTCCTGATTGGGGACCTGCAGCCCCCTTCCAGGGCAGGGCATCATCCTCGCATCACACGAGATCCATGGAAGTGTTCCATCAGGGCCAGATGTTTGTCTCGAGAAGGCTACCCTGGCATCGGACTGCACAGGGCACCAGGGACGAGGGCCAGATGGAGGACGGACAATACCCCGGAGGCCAATGGGCAAGAGCAGAGGCACATGACCTTGAAGATGATGATGAAAAGCAGGAGGTGGCAGCATGGAGCCGGCCCGAAAGTGCCATGGGAGCACTGCCCACAGCTACACTGACTGGGTGCCTTCTGTGCCCGGTGTGGCTGACTTCAGTGTGCTCCAGACTAGTCCTGACCACAAGTCTAGGAAGTGTGCACCACCACCGGCCTCCTCTCCCCTTGCAGCTGCTAGGAATCACGGTCACAGACCCTGGTCAGCTTTCGTGGAAACCAAGCAGTGGCTCCCCCACACGCTGCACCTCTGGTGGTGGTCCAGTGCGACCCTCGTGCCTGGCCAGATACTTATGTCTACCTGTCTCCACACAAATCCACAGACAGGAGGGTGTCCCTGAATTCCACAGCACCTGATGAGACAGATCCACAGAACCCAACACCCAGTGGGTCACTTGGGACCTCACCTATGGTCATGGAGCTCACCATACCCTATTTCTGTCACTTCCCACAGAAAGCCTGGTTCTGATCCCCCACAATACCATACATCCTGGTTGCTGACCTGGGGTCATGCCATGAACTCACATGGCACCTTTCTTTTAGAGAAGGCTATGCCTACACCTCCTAGAAAATATTTCTAATGAAGTACGAGTCCATCAGGACTACGGTGTGAACGGTAGCACACAGCCTGCATGGTAGTAGTCAGTAATTCTAACAAGGGTTAACCCCACCCCCCATGTCACAAAACCTTCCTCCATCCTCACTGAACTCATGGTCTGCCCTCAGAAAACCCTACAGGAAACAAACTTTTCATCTGAATGCTCTCTTCACCTTCTGATTCAAATCTTGTCCAACCACAATGATATGAAACTAGAAATCAGTCTCAAGAAAAAAATGGGACAGTCAAAAATAGGTGGAGATTGGGGGGCCTGGGTGGCTCAGTCTTAAGGATCTGCCTTCAGCTCAGGTCGTGATCCCAGGAGCCTGGGATCTAGCGCCGAATCAGGCTCCTTGCTCAGTGGGAAGCCCACTTCTCCCTCTCCCAACCCCCTGCTGCATTCCCTCTCTTGCTGTCTCACTCTCTGTCAGATACTAAAATAATCTTTAAAAAAATATGTGGAGATTTAACAACATGCTACTGAACAACCAACAGTCAAAGAAGAAAGAAACAAAAATTAGAAGTACCTGGTCACTGATGAAAAAGACAACCTACAAAAACTTATGGGATGCAGCAAAAGTAGCTCTACTGGGGACGTTCATAGAAATTCAAGTCTTCATCAATCCATGAGAATGCTCTCCAATAAACAACCTGATTTCTGTGGTAAAGAAGTAGAAAATAAAACAACAAACAAAGACCCAAATTAGTAGAAATAAGGAAATAACAAAAAGGAATGCATAAATAAATCCAACAGAGACTAAAAAGACAAAAAAAAAACACATGAGAATGAGAGCTACCTTTTTTGGAAAGATAACACTGACAAACTTAGCTAGACTCACGAAGAAAGACAGAGGACTCGAATACAATCAGGAAAGAAAAATAATGGATTCCTGTCTCATATCAAAATCAAAAGAACTCTTCCACCTTGGACACAACAAGTTCTTGCAAGCCACGTCTCTAAAGGCAAAGGAAATAAAAGCAAAAATGAATTATTGGCACTTCATCAAGATAAAAAGCTTCTGCACGGCAAAGCAAATGATCAACAAAACAAAAGGCAAACTATGGAATCGAAGAAGATATCTGCAAATGATATTACAGATAAAGGGCTGGTATCCAAGATCTATAAAGAACTTCTCTAACTCAACACCCAAAAAATGGGCAGAAGACACAAAGAGATACTTCTCCAGAGAAGACATACAAATGGCCAACACACACATGAAAAAATGCTCCACATCACTTGCCATCAGGCAAATACAAATCAAAACGACAATGAGATACCACCTTACACCAGTTAGAATGGTTAAAATTAACAAGGCAGGGGGTACCCGGGTGGCACAGCGGTTAAGCATCTGCCTTCAGCTAAGGGCGTGATCCTGGCATTTTGGGATCGAGCCCCACATCAGGCTCCTCCACTATGAGCCTGCTTCTTCCTCTCCCACTCCCCCTGCTTGTGTTCCCTCTCTCGCTGGCTGTCTCTATCTCTGTGGAATAAATAAATAAAATCTTGGGAAAAAATTAACAAGACAGGAAATAAAAGAAAGTCAGAGAGGATGTGGAGAAAGGGGAGCCCTCTTACACTACTCGTGAGAATTCAAGCTGGTGTAGCCAATTTTGAACAATATGGAGGTTCCTCAAGACATTAAACACAGAGCTATCCTACGACCCACCAATTGCACTACTGGGTATTTGCCCCATAGACACAGAGTAATGAAAAGAAGGGGCACCTATATCCCAATGTTCATAGCAGCAGTGTCCATAATAGCCAAACTGTGGAAGGAGCCAAGATGTCCTTCAGCAGATGAATGGACAAAGAAGATGTGGTTCATCTGTACAATGGAATATTACTCAGTCATCAGAAAGGATGAATACCCACCATTTTCACCAACGTGGATAGACCAGGAGGGGATTATGCTAAGTGAAATTAAGTCAAGCAGAGAAAGACAATTATCATATAGTTTGACTCCTATGTGGAATGGAAGGAAAAGCATGGAGGACATTAGAAGAAGGAAGGGAAAAGTGAAGGGGGGAATGAGAGGGGGAGATGAATCATGAGAGACTATTGACACTGGGAAACAAAATGAAGGTTGCAGAAAAGGAGGGGTAGGGGAATGGGTTATCCTGGTGATGGGAATTAAGGAGGGCATGTGTCATAATGAGCACTAGGTGTTATATGCAAACAATGAATCATGGAACACTACATCAAAAACAAATGAAGTAATGAAGGGTGACTAACATCACTTTAAAAAAAGAGAAAGATATGAAATCCATACAGGAAAACTGTCACTATTTGTAAATGACATGAAATCCCGAAAAATTCCACAAAAAAACTGTTAGTTTAAACAAATTCAAGAAAGCTGCAGGATATAAAGTCAATATACAGAGACCTGTTGTCTTTTTTTTTCAGATTTTATTTATTTATTTGACAGGAAGAGAAAAAGCACAAGCAGGGGGAGTGTCAGAAAGAGGGAGAAGCAGACCCTCGCTAAGCGGGGAGCCCAACACGGGGCTCGATCCCAGAACTCTGGGATCATGACCTGAGCTGAAGGCAGACGCTTCACCTATGGGGCCACCCAGATGACCCAACTTCTTGCATTTCTGTATACTGATGACACACTTTCGCAAAGAGAAATTAAAAAAGCAATGCCATTTACAATTGCATCAAAAAAAATCTAGGAATAAAAGTAACTAAAAATGAGAAAGACATAGTACACTCAACACATGGCAGAAAAGAAATGAAAAACATGAGTGTCGAGGGGGGCAGAATGTATGGGTCAAAGACTTGGAAGGCAACTCAAACAAATGGAAGCATACGCCATCCTCCTTAACTGGAAGAGTTAATTATGTGAACATGTCCATCGTACCCAAAGCAATCGACAGACGTGATGAAATCTCTATCTGAATTCCATTGGCATTATTCGAGCAAATAGAAAACAGTCCTCAAACTTGTATGGAATCACAAAAGACCCCAAATACCCAATGCAACCTGGAGAAAGAAAGGTGCAGTCAACACACTCCTGGATTTCAAGCTAGATTACAAAGCTGTTGTCATCAAAACAGGATGGTACTGGCATAAACAAAGACACCAGGTCAGTGGAACAGAACAGAAAGCTCAGAAACTTACCCACACGTAGATGATCCTAACTTACGACACAGCAGCAGAAGATATGCCATGAGGGAAGGACTGTGTCTTCAGTGAGCGGTAACAGGCAAACTGGACACTAAATGCAGATGAATATAACTGGGTCACTTTCTTACACCACACACAAAATTTTTAATGGATGAATGATTTGAACATAAGACCTGAATCCATAAACCTCCAAGAAGACACAGGTACTAAGTCTCTCGACATTGGTTTTGGCAAAGAGTCTTCAGATCGGACACCAAATGCAAAGGCAACAAAAGCAAAAATAAACAAGTGGAACAACATCAAATTGAAATCTTCCACATGGCAAAAGAAACCAGCAAAAACTTAAAAGGCCACTGACCCAATAAGAAAAAAAATATCTGCGAATCATATGTGTGAGAAGAGGCTAATATTCAAAATACACACAACACTCATACAAATCAAAACAAAAAAACGGTATAAAAAATGGGGGGGGGGGAATATGTGAATAGATACTTTCCAAAGATGGCACACAGGTGCCAACAGACAGAAAAAGTTGTTCGACATCACTAATCATCATCAGGGAAACATCAGTCAAACCCACAATCGGCTATCCCCTCACAACTGTTGGAACAGCAATTGTCCCAGAGACAGACACCAGGTGGGGTCAAGGGTGTGCAGACGAGGAGACACTGTGCACTGTTGGTGGGGATGGAAATTGGTGCAGCCACTGTGACAAACGGTATGGAGGTTCCTGAAAAAATAAATACAACTACCACATGACCCAGTAATGGCTCTACTGAGTATTGATTTGGAGAACACAAAAATACTGCCTCAAAAAGACAGATGCACTCCCACGTTTACTGCAGCATTATTCACAATAACCAGACATGGAAACACAGACCTTGGGGGCCTTATGCCAAGTAACTCAGACACAGAAAGACCAATACCAGATGCTCTCATGTACATTCCACGTGGAATAAACAAATACTGATACTGAGAGCAGATTGGTAGGTGCCAGATTTGGGGATGGGGTGGTAGAAACGGGTGACGGTGGTCCAAGTCTCAATGTTTGAGTGAGAAAATCCGACAGTCATGAAATGTTCTGTCCAGCATGGAGACTAAAACTAACCCCGCAGCATGGGGTATAGGTTTCCCTGCTCTTTGAAAGTACAGGGCTTCTGAGAAACCTTGCACAGCAGAAATGGTGTCAAGAAGGAATGGCCATTAATTTACACAGAAGAATTAGACAGTGTGCTCAGACTCCAAAATTCCTTCTCTTTGGCTTTTCTTAGGCCTCAGGACACAAGTTTCTAACGGAGGCCCAGCATAAATGAAGATAAAGCACAGCAGAAGCTCACAGACACAATTCAAAATCCTGGTGGCTGGATGCAGAGAGCGGTTCCCAGCGGAAGGAGCTGGTTGGGGTGCACGCCGCCTCTGTCGTGCTTCTCCCCAAAACAGATGCTGAACGCGATTCTCACTGTTCACCTTTTTTCATAAGAGGGAAATCCTCTTCAGGTCTCTTCCTCTTACTGAAGCTGGGTAATAACGTAGTTCTTTCAAGAAAACCAAGTGTCTTACTGTGAACGTTTAAAAAGTGGGGGATACTTGTACTTGAGCATTGCTGAGGGAGGAGATGAGAAAGGTTCTTCCAGATACAAACCTCAGCAGATCCACCGGGAAAGGCACCTTCCTCAGCATGCGGAACACGGACTACCTCCTACCCCCCGAGAAACCCTCTCCTTCCCCTCGATCAGGACAACCCACAACAGCTGGGAGTTACCCCAATTCCTCCATTCTCCTGCTCCTAATAGCTAACCCATCAGCAAATCCTGTGAGCTCCATCTTCAAAATGGACCCAGAATAGGTCTAACCACTCCATCCAAGGCCACCTGTCTGGTCCACAGTGCCTGAGTTCCTGGAAAAGCTTCGTCATTGACCTGCCTTGCCATCTTCAACCCTCTGTCATCTGTTCTCAACACTGTAGCCAGGATGGCCCAGTGAAACAGTGTCTCATGGGGTTATAGCCCTGGAATAGCTTTCTGTCACCCTCTTTCACCTCTCTGAGCTCATGTCCTAAGCTGTCTCCTGTGGCCACAGGGCCTTCTTGCTGCTCCTGGACATACCTGGAATTCTCCTGCCCCAGAGCCTTTGCACATGCTTTCCCTTCTGTTCAGAATGCTCTTGATGTGTTCTCACTCACCTTCGGAGAAGTCTGAATTGGAGTGACAGGAACAGAAGATGAGGCTGTGTGTGTTGGGTGAGGCTGGTGGCCCAGAAGAAGGTTCTCTGCCAGCTCTCCGCCTGTGCCTCACTTGTCCTCAGCCAGGATCTTGCACACAGCCCTCACCCGTCACAACTGTCACCCAGGAGACCCACAGCCACCTCTGGAGCCCACCCTGCCCACACCCTGCTGCAGAATGCATTCAGCTCTCCTCTGGGACCCCTGTCAGCTTTACCCAGACCTGGAACTCCCCCGTCTCCTGCAAAGCTCCCGGATTCCCCCTCTGCTTCCAAAATCACACTGGTGCAAGGCTTTCATGAGTAAGCTATAATGCTAACTAATGAAAGGTTCACACCTACTTTCCCCTTCTGTTGCCTTTCTCTCCACCTTCTTTCCTACCTGTGCAAACTGTAACATATCAGTGGAACATGAACATGCTCTGAGATCTTAATCTTTCATTGCAGCTTTCTGAAGACTCCTTATGTGATAAGCAACTAGTGTATCCTACAACAGGGTGTTTTACAACTATCATCTATAGAATAGTACAGCCCAATTCACTACAATTTTACCTCACTCTTCGTGAAGCAGAACACTTTTTCCTTTCTTCTCTTACTTAAATTCCAGTTAGTTCACATGCCATGGAATATTCGCTTCAGGGGTAGGATTTAGTGATTCCTCACCTGCATACAGTACCCGGTGCTCATCACAAGTGCCCTCTTTAATACCCCTCACCCATTTAACTCTTCCCCCATGCCCCTGTCCTGCAGCAGCACTCAGTTTGTTCTCCAAGGTTGAGTCTATTTCCTTGTTTGCCTCTCATCACCCCTCCACTCTGTTCATCTGTTTTCTTTCTGAAATTCCACAAGTGTAAGAGCATAGGATATTTGTCTTTCCTCACTGATTTTGCTTAGCTTAATACACTCTAGATCCATCCACATCGTTGCAAATGGTAAGATTTCATTCTTTTTGAAGCTGGGTCATATTCCATTATATATAAGTATCCCACATCTGCTTTATCCATTCATCAGTGCATGGACTTTGGGATTCTCTCCATAGTTTGGCTACTGTGGACATTGCTGCTATAAACATCATGGTGCATGTTCCCCCTTCGAATCTGCATTTTAGTATCCTTTGGGTAAATACCTAGGACAGCAATTGCTGGATCATGTGGTTGTTCAATGTTTAACTTTTTGAGGAACCCTGACACTGTTTCCCAGACTGGCTGCACCACTTTGCATTCCCACCAACAGGATGGGAGGGTTCCCCTTTAAGCAGAACATTATCTGCTGGCAATTTCATAAGAGGAAACAAAACCTCTGTGAGATGCACCCAGGGTCAGGCAAGCAGTTGCAGAATTCACCCCAAGTCTCCTGACGCCAAGCCCCTTGAAGCCACCAGCATGCCACTATCTCAAAGAATTCCCAGACTCTCCTTCTGACTCCACCACCAAAGAAACTACAGAGAGAATATGGCGCCTCAAAATATTGAGATAATACATTTAGTAAAACTAGAAAGTCAAGCTGAACTTTTAAACAGGAACAGGCCGCTTTGGATAATTTTGAATTTTCCCTCCACCCTAATTTTAACTCTTCTGATGAATAAACTAATCAATGATGAAACATCATCTTTGTCAAATGACATCACCCAAGTCTGTATCAGATGAAAAAAAGCCACCTAACTCTAGATGCTGGCCACTCAACCATATCTTAGGCCCAATTGAATAAACAGTTAGATGAAGGAACAAATTAGATGTTACAAACAGGCACAGAGTGAATCTCACCTTCCCTTTGTAATAAAAGAGGGTTCCTAGGAAACAGATTGTCAAAATACATTTGTAAGCAATAAATGGACAGAGAAATTGTGATCCCCTGCAAAGTTCTACCTGCAGGGAAACTAAATAATTCTTGCACCAAACCCAGAATGCTGACAGCTACTTCAATTTTACTTTGTGGCTCAACTAGAGAAAAGAGAAAAGCCCAGGAGGTTTTGGGATAATGAGAGGTTTTACCTCCAGCCCTGACATAGATAGGACATTTTGCCAAACATACCTGTGCTTTCTTTGAACACTGGCGTCCTGTGACAAGCTGCCTCACGGACTCCGATGCTGACGTTCAAAACCTCGGGTGTCTTGGAGCCAGAGCAGAGAAGTGCTGTCAGCTGGGGAGAAGAAGGCACCTCTGACCTAAAGCCTGCACACCTGCTTCGGTTTCTGGGCAAAGGGGCAACACATACTTGTTGTTTAGCAGTACTTATCTTCATTCTCAATAGACCAATGACCTTGCCTTTTCTGGAAAGCAGACTTACTCTTCTAAAGAAACCCTCAATTCATCTATTCCCAATGCAACTAGAGTGGAACATTTATTTCTCACTTAAATAGAAAACACTGTTATTGTCGACACTGCGTGAATGAACTTTTAAAAACATTTTATAGAGAAAGGAAGAGACCTTTATTCAAACCCAAGTCAGGACAGCTGCCTGGGAGACACAATCTTCACCAAGAAGGGAGTGCTGCGGGGAAGGAACATTTGGGGCAGGCTTATATATTTTTTTCTGTTTTGCTTTACGTACAGAGTTACACACCACAATGTGGATCTTCTTAGATTCCAGAAAGTGACAGACTCTTTCTTATGTTTTCAGTATGTACATGTCATACATGTACTTTAATCTTATGGGAGCCAAAGAGGTTCTTTATTTTTTCTTATCTTTATGTTGGCATTTTGGGTTATTGTTTTCTTCTCCAAGCAGATGTACAACATGTACTTGGGGCAGAAACAGGGCCCATGCTTTGAGGTTTTGCCCAGTCATTTTGAGCCGGGTAAAATGTTAAAGGATAGCTTCCCTGGGAGCCCAGGATCAGGGCCCACAGATGATATAAGATAAAAATTCCTTTTATCATTATAATTACTCCTAAATGGAGGAATTTGAGACAAAAGCACCTTTCACAAGAGTACCAAGAAATCAAAATGATGTCCACGGAAGGCTACCTGCTCCATGGTCAGCACAGGTAACAGAAGTGTTCACAGTCTCTGGATTCCTGCCCTTCTCCTGCCCAAATCTCTGAAGCACACAGACTACTTAAAATCAGAATTGTAGAACTGCTAGACACCTTAGAGATGTCTGGCACCATTCCCTTGGACTGCAGAATAAAACACAGTAGCTCGTTGTCACAAACTAATTTCAACATGAAGTGCCCCCTGGATGCACTAAGTTCTTTCTCTGCAAATGTTGACTAATGTAAGTCACAGTCATACCATATAAACACTACGATGGCTGGGAAGTCATCGTAGGTAAGGGAATATTTTAGCCATGTTTATAAGCATTGGCTCACGTTGTAGAAGAGGCTGAGCTGAGTGTTTTTAAATACTATTTCAGACCTGTTTTACAGCACCCTCTGAACATACCAGAGCCTGAATCGACTAAAAAAGATAGTTGATTTCAGTAACTTTAATACCAGAAAAATATTATACTGTCTCTATTCCTAAGGATCTTTGAGTATCTTACCCAGAGGTCCTCCACTGAGATAATGATCTTAATGATCACCATGGGCAGAGGTGAAAAGGCCCGTTGAATTCGTTCCAGTTGTCCACATGACAAGAAAATCCTGATACTTGATAGCTTTCCAGATCGAGAAGACCAGAGATAAGAGGGAAATAGTACCCTGTATGGAACAACAAGGGATTTGGAGTCAATTTGGGGATCCCACTTAGGTTTCTGACACTAAAATCCTCTGTGACTCATATCATCTGAGTCCCTGTGTAACCACCTGAAAATGTGCCTAAAAATATCTACACCCTAGTTGAGAAGTTTAAGAGGCAGAATGCTACAAAGAGCCAGTATGATGTCTCTCAAGAACAGGTGCTCAGGAAGCCATAATTGCTATTGGGTCTATTTCTTTTCCAGAAGAAAGAACACATGTTGAATCCATATTTCTAATAGGTGACTTACCAGATGATTTTCAAACCTGAAGGAAGGCCAAGAAGTCGCTCTTGTGTCATATTTCATTCAGAAATCATGTTGTTGGACTGGTGAGGACGATACGATAGCAACGTCATCACTAAGAGTGGGGAGCTTCTAATTTCCATACGGACATGTTGACCCCCTTAGCTCAGAGCCACCAGAAAGGGCAGCTGGGGAGGGGGCACCTTCATCACTATGAGAGGGGAGCTTCCCATTTCCATATGGCCATGTTGACCCCCTTAGCTCAGGGCCACCAGAAAGGACAGCTGAGGGGGACCACAGGCCAAGGCTGCCAGGTGTGGCTGGGGCAGGCAGAACTCTGACTTAAGGCTCAACTCCTGTCTAGGTTATTATAATGCTCTTCACAAAGAAAGTGCCATTGTGTGTGAGCCCTCATGTAGAAAAGGTTCAGAATTTCCATGGAGATTCCCTCTCTGACCTTTAGGATATGTAGCAAAGTTCCATTTAATTTTTAAACATTGAAGGACTTCCTGGTTTTCTTTTTGCTATGACTGTGGCTCAATTCCCCTGTGGTCTAAGAATAGAATCTAGTTAATTTCAGGGTTTAACATTTGTAGACTTGATTCGTGGCCCCACCTATCATCTATTTGGGTAAAGAGTCTATGACCACTTGAAAATAATGTATTCTGCACTTATTATGGAATGTTCCCTATATGTCAATTAGGTCACATTTGTTACCAATGTTTTGTCTGCTTTTTCTGTCAGATATTGAGAAAGGTATATTAAAATCTTCAAACAATGCTGCTCTATTCAACGTGGCATCGGAGAATCTACCAGTGTTAGAAGGCAAGACAAACAAAAAGTATAAGAATTGAGGAGATAATTGTGACTATTCACAGATAATACGATTGTGTACATAGAAAATCCAAAACAGTCTATAAATACCCTATTAGAATTAAAAATGCAATTTATAAATTTGAGATGGATTGTAGCTTCCCATTGGACAGTTTCTGAAAGAAAACGTAGAACCTGTCAATCTTGGGGTAGGACATAGGGTGCACTAACCATTTAAAAGAATTCAGTGGGACTTCATAAAAATGTGACATTTCTCCTTATCTTATGACCATAAGAAATTGAAAAAGTGAACCGCAGGCTGGGAAGTAAAGATTTGCAATACACACACTGACAAAGACTTGTCAATAAATAATTCCTGCTCATCAACCATAAAAAGTCTATTTATAAACGAATACTTCACAAAAGATTGACTGATGGCCAATAAGAACAGGAAAGGGTGCTCTACAGTATTATTTTCAGGAACAGCAAGGCCTTTCCTAAAATGAAAACATACACACAAACCAGTATTCCCTAGATGGATGACGTCCTTATTTCTGAGGACAGCTTGAAGAACAGACTAGCATCAAAGTAAAGTGATGGAATTCCTGACACTCAGAGGATGGACAATTGACCTCAAACTACAGTACAATTTCTAGGCATCATTCGGTCCTCTGAAGGCAGACAACTACCACACCCCTTCCTACACCACACAGGTTGCTTCCCAACCCCTACCATAAAAGAAGAAGATGAGAAACAGATAGGACTAGTAGGAAATAGCAAAAATCACATGTGGGGATTATCCTGAAACACACTGATCACATAACTAGTGTAAGGAAGTGTAGGGAACTGACAAGGACAGAGACTCAAGAGGTACTTCTTTGGGAAATGCTGTCTGAAATCGTCACACGTTGGTACCAGCTAATGAGGGCTCTGAGCATACCCTAGGGTTTGCTCACAAGGGTCTGCAACACCATCTCTGAGGACTGAATCTCTTCAAGACCTCAAAGCTTGCCTGATTGACTATTGGACTAAGAGATTCCCATGTTCTGAAAACAGATACCAACTAATTGAAAGGTTCACCTGGGCTCTCTTGGAGGCCCTACAAGAAGCTGAACCATTCACTGAAAATCAATTACACACACACACACACACACACACACACACACACACACAAACACACACACACACACACACACACACACACCTGTCATTTCACCAATTACTTAAACATTCAAGGTTCTTCCTACCTTTTCTTTTTCACATTGATATTTATACTCACATGAAATGTCATCATTTCTAACGAACACTGATGTCAATATAGAGATCCATTGACACAATATTTACAAAATGGAACTTCCCTGCTGTCATTTTCAATATAGCATTTTTTAAAGTTCATACATATTTTAGGTTTTTGGTAACTTATACAGGAGAAGATCAGCATTGAAAAACTCTGAATACTGACAATGAGTTTTAAGCCTAGAGAACAAAAATTGTCCAATTTCATAGATAATAAGGAACCAAAGGGAAAGCATGGAAGCTGTAGTCGAATAATTTTACACATATGCATCCTCTATTGTTCTACTACTGAGGGGCGTGTTTTATTACCACTATGCATGCATCAATTGTCTTCCACGTGCACCTGCACAGGTATAATGAATTACTACAGTAGAATGAAATGTCTGGGAACTACTTGGCGGCATCTATAATGAACAATTAAATTTCGATCTTATATTTGGTGAACTTCCACTGTCTGTCCCTTTAGACAATGGACCCTAAACAGAAGGGGGAATGAACCACGAGAGACTATGGACTCTGGGAAACAAACTGAGGGCTTCAGATGGGAGAGGGGTGGGGGATTGGGATGGGCCAGTGATGGGTATTAAGGAAGGTACATATTGCATGGAGCACTGGGTGTTATATGCAAATAATGAATCACGGAACACTACATCAAAAACTAAGGAAATACTGTATAGTGACTAACATATCATAATAAAAAATTGTTATTAGAAAAGAATTAAAGGTAAAAAAAAAACAATACAGCTTTTCTGTTTCAAGAACAATCACAATTGAGAAAAAACTAACTTCCAATCCCTAAAGCAAAACACAGACCAAGTTCCATTTCACTCCCCTTTATTCACATTCTCTGTGGGTTCTAAGCTATTTCCCTACCTCCTTTCCTGCTGAGCAGGGAGTCCGGGCTCGATCCCAGAACCCTGGGATCATAACCTGAGCCAAAGGCAGATGCTTAACTGGCTAAGCCAACCAGGAGCCCCAGCCATGTTTTTCTTAAGCAAAAGGACACTTTCTCACAATGCCTTCACATGACTTCACATGGTACCAGAGATCTGCATTTGCCTCTAGGAGGTTGCAGATGAAGGCAATTGCAAACTCTCACAGTGGTTTATCAAATACAATGACCTGCCTGGTGACAGTGAAACTCTTATGAGCCCACGAGAGGGTGCTGTGACACTCAGCTGTGGCTGGGCTGGCACAGAGAACCAAATCCATTTCCCTGCCTGATGTCTGTGAGGAACAGATGCCCCCACTGTGAATGAGACCCTGCCACTGAGCTGTCCAGAGATGGCCATCCTCACAGAGGATGAGGATAAAGGACAATGCCTGAGGAGACCTCATCTGTCTCTTTTATCTTTTCATATTTTTGACACTGGACAAATCACTGCCTAGGAGTCCCCAACTACCTTAGTCTCATCTGTGAATGGCCAAGAGGTTTTACAAAACACTTAAGATTTTGACCTCACAAATGCCCACAACCACTTATCATAGGGATTCAACATTAAGCAAAGATACTGTTCATTGGAAGAGAGGTCCTGCCCACTGTTGTTTCTCACTTATATGCTCATCTTCCTTACCTCATGGTAACATAACCACCTTGATTCCTGCTTCTGTCTTCAGGAAGGCTGATGTGACTTGAAGGGCATTACCCTGACATCATACTTTCTTAGCAATAAGATGTGGACATTTCCCTAGTCCTACACACCCAAAGTTGAATCGGAATCAGGATTGAGGAGGCTGATGAGAGTTGAAGGTGTTTTCCTGTACAGGGTGGTTTATTACCAATAAGGATGGGTCAGAGTCCTCGAAATTCCAGAACCTTTTCATTAATGCTTCCTACTCGTGAAAGATGATGTACATTGGTCTTTCCCTGTATAGTGTGGTGACTCAGAGAAAAGTGCTTAGCCCTTTCGTCAGACTTCCACGACCACTTTGGGGCTGGCTTCCATATTCACAAAGGATGATGTTAGGGCTAAGAGGGTTCCTGTACACTGTTATTTCTTACAGATAAGTGTATGGCATTTTTGTTACATTGCCAGAACCACTTAGCGCCGGGCTTGCCGGCCTCCTGGGGACGAAACCTAACCCTAGTTCGGCCCCCGAGGGGCCCCTCCCAAGGGGCCTGGCGACACAACGCCGGGGATTGGGGACCCCCGAGCCCAGCGCCGGAGTCACCCTGCCGCCCCGCAGCAACCCGGGCTGCTAGGGGCGCCGCCAGTCTTTCAGGGCGAGAGAACGGGCAGGGCCCTCCAAGCCCCCGGCGACCTTCGAAGGCCCTCGCGCCAAAACGCATGGGTCCATGCTACCGCGCGCCAGCGCGCTCACCTCAGCCCGCCCCTCCGCTGGCCGCACAGCCGGTGGATCAGGTCTGCCGGCCTCCCGGGGGCTAACACTAACCCTAGGTGGGCTCACGAGGGGCCCCTCTCAAGGGGCCTGGCGCCACCACGCCGGTGATTGGGGATACGCGAGCACCAGTGCCTGACTCACCCTGCCGCCCTGCCGTGACCCGGCGGGCTAGGGGCGTCGCCGGTCATTCAGGGCAGGAGATCGGGCAGGGCCCTCAGAGCCCCAGGTGACCTTCGAAGGCCCCGTCGCCAAAA
This sequence comes from Ursus americanus, assembly GCF_024610735.1. NCBI lineage: Eukaryota > Metazoa > Chordata > Mammalia > Carnivora > Ursidae > Ursus > Ursus americanus. The sequence goes on along the minus strand of NC_142136.1, from coordinate 79,330,403 downwards.
AGCTTGGGCCCATGCTCCCACTCGCCAGCGCCTTCACCTCGGCCAGCCCCTCCATACACCACACAGCCGGCGGATCAGGTCTGTCTGCCTCCTGGGAGCTAACTCCAAACCCTATGTCGGCCCCTGAAGGTCCCCTCCCAAGGGGCCTGGCGTCGCCACGCCAGGGATAGGGGATGCCCGATCCCTAGCGCCAGACTCACCTTGCAGCCCCGCCACCACCCTGGCCTCCAGGGGCGCCGCTGGTCATTCAGGGCAGGAGAAAGTGCAGTGCCCCCGAGCCCCCAGCGAACTTTGAAAGCCCCGCACAAAAACTCTTGGGCTCATGCTCCCGCTCGCCAGCGCCCTCACCTCGGCTAGCCCCTCCGCATGCGGCAGAGCTGGCGGATCAGGCCTGCCGGCCTCCTGGGGGCTAACACTAACGTCAGTTCAGTCCCAGAGGGGCCCCTCCCAAGGGGCCTGGCGCCACTACGCCTGGGATTCGGGATCCCCGAGTCCCACCGCTGGACGTATCCTGCCGCGCCGCCAACACCCAGGCCGCTAGGAGCGCCACCGGTCATTCAGGGAGGGAGAACGGGCAAGGCCCTAGAGCCCCCGCAGACATTTGAAGGCTCCTGGCGCCAAAACCCTAGGGTCCACGCTCCTGCTCTCCAGTGCCCTGCCTCGGCCAGCCCCTCTGCACGCCATAGAGCTGGCGGATCGGGGCTGCCAGCCTCCTGGGGGCTAACCCAAACCCTACGTCAGCCCCTGAGGGGCCCCTCCCAATGGGCCTGGTGCCGCCACACCAGGGCTTGGGGACCCCCGAGCCCCGGCTCTGGGCTAACCCTGCCGCCCCGCCACCACCTGGGCTGCTAGGGTGCCGCCGGTCATTCAGGGCGGAAGAACTTGCTGAGCCCTTCGAGCCCCCAGTGACTTTCGAAGGCCCCCCGCGCCAAATGCTTGGGCCCACGCTCCCGCTCACCAGTGCCCTCACCTAGGCCAGCTCCTCCGCATGCCACATAGCCAGCGAACCGGGCCTGCCAGCCTCCTTTGGGCTCACGATAACCCTAGGTCGGCCCCTGAGGGACCCCTCCCAAGGGGACAGGCAGTGCCACGGCGGGTATTGGGGACCCCCGAGCCCCAGCTCCGGACTCACCCTGCCGCCCCTCTGCCACCCTGGCCGCTAGGGCGCCGCTGGGCATTCAGTGTGGGAGAACAGGCAGGGCCCTCCGAGTCCCCAGCGACATTCGAAGGCCCCACGCGCCAAAACGCTAGGGCCCATGCTCCCACTCGCCAGCGCCCTCACCTCGGCCTGCCCCTCTGCTCCCCGCACAGCCGGCGGACCAGGCCTGCCAGCCCCCTGGGGTCTAACTCTAACCCTAGGACGGCTCACGAGGGGCCCTTCCCAAGGGGCCTGGTGACGCCACACCAGGGATTGGGGACCCACAAGCACCAGCGCCGGACTCACCCTGCCGCCTCACCGTGACCCTACATGCTGGGGTTGCTGTCCTATTTCAGGGCGGAAGAATGGGCAGGGCCCTCTGAGCCCGCGGTGACCTTCGAAGGCCCACCACGCAAAAACGCTTGGGTTCAAGCTCCCGCTCGCCAGCGCCCTCACCTCAGCCCGTCCCTCCGCTCGCCGCACAGCCGGCAGATCGGGCCTGCCGGCCTCCTTTAGGCTAAACCTAACCCTAGGTCGACACCCTACAGACCCCTCCCAAGGGTCCTGGTGCTGCTACGCCGGGGATCGGGGACCCCCAGCCCCAGCGCCGGACTCACCCTGCCGGACCACCGCCACCTGGGCCTCTAGCTCCGCCGGTCACTCAGCACGGGAGAACGTACAGGGCCCTCCACCCCCCGGCGACCTTCGAAGGTCCCCCGCACCAAAACGCTTGGGCCCACGCTCCCGCTCACCAGTGCCCTCACCTCGGCCCACTCCTCTGCTCGCCGCACCGACGGCGGTTCGGGCCTACCGGCCTCCTGGGGACTAACCCTAACCCTAGGTTGGTCCCCAAAGGGCCCCTTCCAAGGGACCTGGCACCGCAAGGCAGGGGTTTCGGGACCCCCGAGCAACAGCCAGGACTCACCTTGTCGTCCCGACCCCACCCGGGCCGCTAGGGGCGCCACCGGTCATTCAGTGCGGGAGAACAGGCAGGGCCCTCCGAGCCCACTGCAACATTCGAAGGCGCCCCGTGCCAAAATGCTTGGTCCCACGGTGCCGCGCCCTAGCGCTCTCATCTCGAACTGCCCCTCTGCTCGTTGCAGAGCCGGCGGATCAGTCCTGCCAACCTCCTGGGGGATAACTCAAACCCTAGTTCGGACCCTGAGGGACCCATCCCAAGGGGCCTATAGCCGCAACGCCTGGGATTGAGGACCCCTGAGCCCCAGCACCAGACTCACCCTGCTGCCCCGCCACCACCCAGGCCACTAGGGGCGCCGCTGGTCATTCAGGGCGGGAGGAAGGGCAGGGACCTCCGAGCCCCGGGAGACCTTCGAAGGCACCCCACATCAAAACGCTTGTGCCCACGCTCCCGCTACTCAGCGCCCTCACCTCGGCCCGCCCCTCCACTCGCCGCACAGCCTGCGGATTGGGACTGCTGGCCTCCTGGGGCTAACCGTAACCCTAGGTAGGCCCCTGAGGAGCCCATCCCAAGGGGCCTGGGGCAGCAATGTGGTGATTTGGGACCCCCGAGCCCCAGCGCTGGACTCACCCTGCCGGACCGCTGCCACCTGGGCCTCTAGGGGTGCCGCCGGTCATTCAGGGCGGGACAACGAGTATGGCCTTCCGAGCTCCCGACGACCTTCGAAGGCCCCCCGCACCAAAACGCTTGGGCCCACGCTCCTGCTCGCCAGTGCCCTCATCTCGGCCCCCCCCTCCGCTCATTGCAGAGTGGGCGGATCGGGACTGCTGACCTCCTGGGGGCAAACTCTAACCCTAGGTCGGCCATTGAGGGGCCCATCCCAAGGCGCCTATCTCCACAACGCCTGGGACTGGGAACCCCCGAGCCCCAGCGCCAGACTCTACCCTGCTGCCCTGCTGCAACCCGGGCTGCTAGGTGCACCGGCCGGTCATTCAGGGTGGGAGAATGGGCAGGGCCTTCCGAGCCCCCGGCGACAATCGAAGGCCCCCCGAGCCAAAATGCTTGGGCCCACGCTCCCGCTCGCCAGCACCCACAACTCGGCCTGCCCCTCCGCTCGCTGCACAGTGGGCGGATCGGGCCTGCCGGCCTCCTGGGGAAACCCTCACCTTGGGAGGCCCCTGAGGAGACACTCCCAAGGGGCCTGGCGCCCCAACGTGGGGATTGGGGACCCCCGAGCCCCAGCACCCGACTCACCTGCCGCCCCACCGGCGCCCAGGCCGCTATGGGCATGGCCGGTCATTCAGGGCGGAAGAACGTGTAGGGCCTTCCGTGCCCCCAGAGACCTTCAAAGGCCCACTGCGCCAAAACGCTTCGGCCTACGCTCCCGCTCGCCAGAGCCCTTACCTCAGCCTGCCCCTCCGCTCATGCACAGCCGGTGGATCGGGCCTCCCAGCCTCCAGGGGGCTAACCCTAACCCTAGGTCTGCCCCCGAAGGGCCCCTCCCAAGGGGCTTGGCCACGCAATGCAGGGGATTGGGAACCCCCGACCCCAGCGCCCGACTCACCCTGCCGCCCCGCCACCACATGGGCTGCTAGGGGCGCCGCAAGACATTCAGTGCAGGAGAATGGGCAGGGCCCTCCGAGTCCCGTCGTCTTTCGAAGGCCCACCGCGCCAAAAGGCTTGGGCCCATGCTCCCGCTCGCCAGCGCCCTCACCTTGGCCCACCCCTCCGCTCAGCCCACAGCCGGCGGATCAAGCCTGCCGGCCTCCTGGGGGCTAACCCTAACCCTAGGTTGGCTCCCAAGAGGCCTGGCACCGCAACGCCGGGGATTGGGTACCCCTGAGCCCCAGCGCCGGACTCAACTTGCCGCCCCCAGGCCACATGGGCTGCTAGGGGCGCCGCGTGTCCTTCAGGGCGGGAGAACGGGCAGGGCCCTCAGAGCACCCAGAGACCTTCGAAGGCTCCCCGCGCCAAAATGCTTGGGCCCATGCTCCCGCTCGCCAGCAGCCTCACCTCGGCCCGCCCCTCCGCTCACCGCACATCTGGCTGATTGGGCCTGATGGCCTCCTGGGAGCTAACCCAAACCATACTTCGGCCCCCGAGGGGCCCCTCCCAAGGGGCTTGGCACCGCCACGCCAGGGCTTGGGGACCCCCGAGCACCAGCGCAAGACTCACCCTGCCGCCTCGCCGCGACCCGGCCCACTAGGAGCGCCGTCCTCATTCAGGAGGCGAGAACGGGTGGGGACCTCCGAGACACCAGCGACCTTCGAAGCCCCCCCGTGCCAAAACGCTTGGGCCCACACTCCCGATTGCCAGGGCCCTCACCTCGGCCCACCACTCTGCTTGCCGCACAGCTGGCGGATCGGGCCTGCTGGCCTCCTTTGGGCTAACCCTACCCTAGGTCGGCCCCCGAGGGACCACTCCCAAGTGCCCAGCGCCGCCACGCCGGGGATTGGGGAACCCCCCAGTGCCAGACTCATCTTGCTGCCCCGTCGCCAACAGGGCCGCTATGGGCGCCGCCAGTCATTCAGGGCGGCAGAACGGGCAGCGCCCTCCGAGCCTCTGGCGACTACGAAGGCCGTCCGCGCCAAAACACTTGAGCCGATGCTCCCAGCCACCAGCGCCCTCACCTCGGTCCGCCAATCCAGTCTCCACACAGCTGGCGAATAGGGCCTGCTGGCCTCCTAGGGGCTAAACCTAACCCTAGGTTGGCCCCAGAGGGGCCCCTCCCAAGGGCCTGGCGCCACAACGCGGGGGATTGGGGATACCCGAGCCACAGTGCCTGATTCACCCTGCTGCCCTGCTACCACGTGGGCTGCTGTGGGCGCTGCCAGTCACTCAGGGAAGAGATTGGGCAGGGCCCGCCGAGTCCCCGGAGACGTTCCAAGGCCTGCGGTGCCAAAATTCTTGGGCCCACGCTCCCGCTCCACAGAGACCTCACCTCGACCCACCACTCCATTCACCGCACAGCTGGCGGATTGAGCCAGCTGGCAACCTGGGGGCTAACCCTAACGGTAGGTCAGCCCCCAACGGGCCCATCCCAATGGGCCTGGCACCGTAACGCGGTGGATTGGGCACCCCTGAGCCCCAGCGCCAGATTCACCTGCCGCCCTGCCGCCACCCGGGCTGCTAGGGGCGCCGCGGGTCATTCAGGGTGGGAGAACTGGCAAGGCCCTCCATTTCCCCGGCAGCCTTCGAAGGCCCCCTGTGCAAAAAAGTTGGCTCCCACGCTCCTGCTCGCCAGCGCGCTCACCTCAGCCCACCCCTCCGCTTGATTCAGAGCCGGTGGATAGGGCCTGCCAGGCTCCTGGGGGCTAACCGAAACCCTAGGTTGTCCCCGTGGGGCACATCCCAAGGGGCCTGGCTCTGCAAAGCTTGGGATTGGTGACTCAGAGCCCCAGAGCCGGACTCACCGTGCTGCACTGTTGCCACCCGGGCCGCCAGGGGCGTCGGCGGTGATTCAGGGTGAAAGAAGGGGCAGGACTTTCCGAACCCCCGGTGACCTTCAAAGTTCCCCCGCACCAAAACGCTTGTGCCCACACTCCCGCTCCCCAGCGCCCTCACCTCAGCCCGCCCCTCCGCTCGCTGCACAGCGGGTGGATTGGGCCTGCCGGCCTCCTGGGGGCTAACCCTAACCCTAGGTCGGCCCCGAGGGGCCCCTCCCAAGGGTCCTGGTGCCGCTACGCCGGAGATCGGGGACCCCAAGCCCCCGAGCCAGACTCACCCTGCCACAACGCTACCACCCGGGCTGCTAGGGGCGCCACTGGTCATTCAGGGCGGGAGAACGGACAGGGCCCTGGAGAAACCGGCGACATTTGAAGTCTCCCCCACCAAAATACAGGGGCCCACGCTCCTGCTCGCCAAAACATTTACCTCGGCCCGCCCACCCCTCGCCACCCAGCCTGAGGATTGGGCCTGCCGGCCTCCTGGGGGCTAACTCTGACCCTAGGTCAGCCCACGAGGAGCCCCTTCCAAGGGGCCTGCCCCCACAAAGCTGGGGATTGGAGATCCCAGAGCCACAGCACGGGACTCACCCTGCCGCCCCACCGCCAATGGATCCACTAGGGGCGCTGCTGCTTATTCAGGCTAGGAGAACGGGCAGGGCGCTAAAAGCCATGGCAAAATTCGAAGGCCCAGGGCGCCAAAACGCTGGGGAACATGCTCCCACTCACCATTGCCATCAACTCGGCCCGCACCTCTGCTCCTCACACAGCCGGCAGATCGGGACTGTCGGCCTCCTGGGCGCTAACCCTAACCCTAGGACGGCCCCTGAGGGTCCCTTCCTAAAGGGCCTGGTGCAGCAATGCCGGGGATTGGGGACCCCCAAGCCCCAGCGCTGGATGCACCTTGCCGCCCCTCCCCACGTGGACCGCTAGGGGTGCCGACGTTCCTTCAGGGTGGGAGAACGGGCAAGGCCCTCCAAACCCCCAGTGACATTCCAAGGCACCCTGCGTCAAAATGCTTGGGCCCACACTCCAGCTTTCCGGCGCCCTCACCTCGGCCAGGCCCTCCGCTACCGCACAGCTGGTGGATCATGCCTGCCGGACTCCTAGGTGCTAACACTAGCCCTAGGACAGCCCCAGAGGGGCCCGTCCCAAGGGGCCTTGCGCTACAATGCATGGCACTGGGGACCCCCAAACCAGACTGCCAGAATCACACTGCCTCCCCACCACCAACCGGGCCGCTAGGGGCACCGCCAGTCATTCAGGGCGAGAGAACGGGCTGGGCCCTCTGAGCCTCTAGCAATGTTCAAAGGCCCCCTGAACCAAATCACTGGATACCATACTCCTGCTCGCCAGCAACCTCACCTCATCCCACTCCTCCGCCCGCCGCACAGCCAGCGCATCAGTCCTTCTGGCCTACTGGGGTCTAAACCTAATCATAAACCCTAACCACTAACCTTAAACACTAACCCTTAACCCCTAATCCTAATCCTAACCCTAAATTCTAACCCTTACACTAGCGCTAACCATACCTAAAACCTAACCCTAAACCATAACATTAACACTAAACCCAAAGCCCTAACCCCGAACCCTAACCCTAACCGTAAACTTAACCTAAACCTAACCATAACCCTAATCCTAACCCTAACCCTAAACCAAACCCTAACCCGAACACTAACACGAACCTGAAACCTAACCCTAACGTGAAACCTAACCCTACCCCTAACCCTAACCCGAACCCGAACCCAAACCCTAACCCTAACCTTAAACCTAACCCTAAATCTAAACCTAACCCTAACGCGAACCCTAACCCAAACCCAACCCGAACCATAACCCTAACCCGAACCCTAATCCTAACCCTAACCCGAACCCAAACCCGAACCCGAAACCGAACACGAACCCTAAACCTAACGCGAACCCTAACCCGAACCTGAACCCGAACCATAACCCTAACCCTAAACCTAACCTGAACACAAAACCTTAACCTAACCCTAACCCTAACCATAACCCTAACGCGAAACCTAACCCTAACCCTAACCCGAAACCGAACCCTAACCCGAATCCGAACCCTAAACCTAATCCTAACCCGAACCCGAACCTTAAACCTAAACCGAACCCGAAGCCTAACCCTAACCCGAAACCGAAACCTAACCCTAACCCGAACCCTAACACGAAACCTAAACCGAAACCTAAACTGAACCTTAACCCTAACCCAAAACCTAACCCTCACCCTAACCCTAACCCGAACCCGAACCTTAAACCTAACCCTAACCCTAACCTGAACCCTAACCCTAACCCGAACCCGAACCCGAAACCGAATCCAAACCCAAACCCAAACCCGAACCCGAACCCTAAACCTAACTCTAACACGAACCCTACCCCTAACCCTCACCCTAACCCTAACCCGAACCCGAACCTTAAACCTAACCCTACCCCTAACCCGAACCCTAACCCTAACCCAAACCTGAACCTTAAACCTAACACGAACCCGAACCCTAACCCGAACCCTAACCCTAACCCGAAAGCTAAACCTAACCCTAAATCAAACCCTAACCCTAACCCTAACCCTAACCCGAACCCTAACCCTAACCCTAACCCTAACCCGAAACCGAACCCTAACCCGAATCCGAACCCTAAACCTAATCCTAACCCGAACCCAAACCTTAAACCTAAACCGAACCCGAAGCCTAACCCTAACACGAAACCGAAACCTAACCCTAACCCGAACCCTAACACGAAACCTAAACCGAAACCTAAACTGAACCTTAACCCTAACAAAAAACCTAACCCTCACCCTAACCCTAACCCGAACCCGAACCTTAAACCTAAACCGAACCCGAACCTGAACCCTAACCCTAACCCGAACCCGAACCCGAAACTGAATCCGAACCCAAACCCAAACACGAACCCGAACCCTAAACCTAACTCTAACACGAACCCTACCCCTAACCTGAACCCTAACCCTAACCCAAACCTGAACCTTAAACCTAACACGAACCCGAACCCTAACCCGAACCCTAACCCTAACCCGAAAGCTAAACCTAACCCTAAATCAAACGCTAACCCGAACCCTAACCCTAACCCTAACCCTAACCTGAAACCTAACCCGAACCCTAACCCTAAACCTAACCCTAACCCGAACCCTAACCCTAACCATAACCCTAACCTGAACCCGAAACCGAACCCTACCCGCATCTGAACTTAACCCTAACCCTAAACCGAACCCTAACCCGAACCCTAACCAGAAACCTAACCCGAAACCTAACCCTAATCCGGACCCTAACCCGAACCCGAACCCTAACCCTAAACCTAAACTTAACCCTAAACCTAACATTAACCCTAACCCTAACCCTAACCCGAAACCTAACCCTAAACCTAACCCTAAACCTAACCTTAACCCTAACCCTAACCCTAACCTTAACCCTAAACCTAACCCTAACCCGAACCCAAACCCTAACCCTAAACTCAACCCTAACCCTAACCCTAACCCTAAACCGAAACCTAACAATAACCCTAACCCGAACCCGAACACAAACCCGAACGCTAACCCTAATCCTAACCCAAACTCGAAACCGAACCCTAACCCGAACCCTAACCCTAACCCGAACACGAACGGCAACGTGAACCTAACCCGAACCCTCAACCGAAACCTAAACTGAAGCTTAACCCTAACCCAAAACCTAACCCTAACCCTAACCCTAACCCGAACCCTAACCCTAACCCTAACCCTAACCCTAACCCTAACCCTTACCCTAACCCTAATCCGAACGCTAACCCTAACCCTAAACCTAACCCTAACCCTAACCAGAACCCTAAACTGAACCCAAACCCTAACCCGAACCCGAAACCTAATCCTAAACCGAACCCTAAACCTAACCATAACACGAACCCTAACCATAACCCTAACCCTAACCCGAACCCTAACGTGAAACCTAACCCTAACCCTAACCCTAACACTAACCCTAACCCTAACCCGAATGCTAAACGTAACCCTAAACCGAACCCTAACCCTAACCCTAACCTAACCCTAAACCTAACCGTAAACCTAACCCTAATCTGAATGCTAACCCTAACCCTAACCCTAACCCTAACCCTAACCCTAACCGTAACCCTAACCCTAACCCTAACCCGAATGCTAAACCTAAGCCTAAACCGAACCTTAACCCTAACACTAAACCTAACCTTTACCCTAACCCTAACCCTAACCCTAACCTAACCCTAACCCTAACCCTAACCCTAACCCAAAACCTAACCCTAACCCTAACCCTAACCTGAACCCTAACATGAAACCTAAACCTAAACCAAACCCTAACCCTAACCCTAACCCTAAACCTAATGCGAACCCTAACCCACATCCGAACGCGAACCCGAAGCAGAACCCTAACCCTAACCTGAACCCTAATCCTAAACCTAACCCTAATGCAAACCGGAACCCGTACCCGAACCCGAACACTAACCCTAACGCGAACGCTAACCCGAACCCTAAACCTAACCCGAACCCGAACCCTAACCCTAACCATAACCCTAACCCGAACCCGAACCCGAACCCTAACCCGCATCCGAACTTAACCCTAACCCTAATCCGAACCCTAACCCGAACCCAAACCCTAACCCTAAACCTAACCATAACCCTAACCCTAACCCGAACCATAAACCGAACCCTAACCTGAACCCTAACCCTAATCCGAACGCTAACCCTAACCCTAACCGAACCCGAACCCTCACTCGAACCATAACCCTAAGCCGAACCCGAGTCCGAAACCTAACCCGAACCCGAAACCTAACCCTTACCCTAACCAGATCCGAACCCTATATGAACCCTAACATTAACCCGAACCCTAATCCTAACCCCAATGCTAACCCTAATCCTAACCCTAACCCTAACCCTAACCCTAACACTAACCCTAACCCTAACCCGAATGCTAAACATAACCCTAAACCGAACCCTAACCCTAACCATAACCTAACCCTAAACCTAACCCTAATCCGAACGGTAACCCTAACCCTAACCCTAACCCTAACCGTAACCCTAACCCTAACCCTAACCCGAATGGTAACCTAAGCCTAAACTGAACCTTAACCCTAACACTAAACCTAAACTTTACCCTAACCCTAACCCTAACCCAAAACCTAACCCTAACCCTAACCCTAACCTGAACCCTAACATGAAACCTAAACCTAAACCAAACCCTAACCCTAACCCTAACCCTAACCCTAAACCTAATGCGAACCCTAACCCAAATCTGAACGCGAACCCGAAGCAGAACCCTAACCCTAACCCAAACCCTAATCCTAACCCTAACCCTAATGTAAACCCGAACCCGTACCCGAACCCGAACACTAACCCTAACGCGAACGCTAACCCGAACCCTAAACCTAACCCGAACCCGAACCCTAACCCTAACCATAACCCTAACCCGAACCCGAACCCGAACCCTAACCCGCATCCGAACTTAACCCTAACCCTAATCCGAACCCTAACCCGAACCCAAACCCTAACCCTAAACCTAACCGTAACCCTAACCCTAACCCGAAACCTAAACCGAACCCTAACCTGAACCCTAACCCTAATCCGAACGCTAACCCTAACCCTAACCCTAACCGAATCCGAACCCTCACTCGAACCATAACCCTAAGCCGAACCCGAGTCCGAAACCTAACCCGAACCCGAACCCTAACCCTTACCCTAACCAGATCCGAACCCTATATGAACCCTAAACTTAACCCGAACCCTAATCCTAACCCTAATGCTAACCCTAATCCTAACCCTAACCCTAACCCGAACACTAACCCGAACCCTAACCGGAACCCTAACCCGAACCCTAACCTGAACCCTAAACCTAACCCGAACCCTAACCCTAACCCTAACCCAAACAATAAACCTATGCCTAAACATAACTCTAACCCTAACCCTAACCCTAACCCGAAACCTAACCCTAAACTTAAGCCTAAACCTAAACTTAACCCTAACCCTAACCCTAAACCTAAACCGATCCCTAACCCTAACCCTAACACGAACCCGAACCCTAACCCTAACCCGAACCCTAACCCTAACCGAACCCTAACCCTAACCCTAACCCGAACCCTTACATGAATCCTAAACCTAACCCGAACCCTAACCCTAACCCTAATCCTCACCCGAACCCTAACCCAAACCCGAACCCGAACCTTAAACCTAACCCGAACCCGAACCCAAACACAAACCCTAACCCTAAACCGAACCCGAACCCGAACCCTAACCCGAACCTGAACCCGAACCCTAAACCGAACCCTAACTCTAACGCGAACCCTGCCCCTAACCCTAACCCTAACTCGAACCCGAACCCTAAACCTAACGCGAAACCTAACCCTACCCCTAACCCTAACCCTAATCCGAACCCTAACCCGAACCCTAACCCGAACTCTAAACCGAAACATAAACTGAATCTTAACCCTAACACAAAACCTAACCCTAACCCGAACCTTAACCCTAACCCGAACCCGAACCCGAAACCGAACCTTAAACCTAACCCGAACACGAACCCGAACCCTAACCCTAACCCTAACCCGAACCCGAATCCGCACCCTAACCCGAACCTGAACCCGAACCCTAACCCTAACCCTAACCCTAACGCAAATCCGAACCCGTAACCAAATCCGAACCCTAACCCTAACGCGAACCCTAACCCGAACCCAAACCCTAACGCTAACCCGAACCCTAACACGAACCCTAACATAACCCTAACCCTAAACCTAACCCTAAACCGACCCTAAACTGAACCCGAAATCTAACCCTAACCCTAACCCGAACCCGAACAGAAACACGAACGCTAACCCTAATGCTAACCCGAACCCGAAAACTAACCCTAACCCTAACCCTAACTCAAACCATAACCCTACGCCTAAACCTAACCCGAACTCTAACCCTAACCCTAACCCAAAACCTAACCCTAACCCTAACCCTAACCCTAACCTTAACCTAACCCTACCCTAACCCTAACCCTAACCCTAACCCTACCTTTAAACCTAACCCGAACCCGAACCCGAACCCGAATCCGAACCCTAAACCGAACCCGAACCCGAACCCTAACACGAACCCTAACTCTAACGTGAACCCTACCCCTAACTCTAACCCTAACCCTGAGGCGAAACCAAACCCTAACCTAACCTTATACCTAACCCTAACTGTAACCCAAAACCTAACGTGAACCCTAACCCAAATTCGAACGCGAACCCAAAGCCGAACCCTAACTCTAACCCTAACCCTAACCCCTAACCCTAACCCTAACCCTAACCCTAAACCTAACGCGAACCCTAACCAAATCCGAACGCGAACCCGAAACCGAACCCTAACTCTAACCCTAACCCTAACCTGAAACCTAACCGTAAACGTAACCCTAACCGTAACCGTAACCCTAACCCTGACCCTAACCTAACCCTAAACCTAACCCTTACCCTAATCCTAATCCGAACGCTAACCCTAACCCTAAACCTAACCCTAACCCTAACCAGAACCCTAAACTGAACCCGAACCCTAACCCGAACCCGAAACCTAACGTGAAACCTAACCCTAACCCTAACCCTAACCCTAACCCTGGCCCTAACCCTAACCCTAACCCTAACCCTAACCCTAATCCGAACGCTAACCCTAACCCTAACCCTAACCCTAACCCTAAACCGAAACTTAACCCTAACACTAAACCTAACCTTTACCCTAACCCTAACCCTAACCCTAACCTAACCCTAACCCTAACCCTAACCCTAACCCTAACCCTAACCCGAACCCTAATCTTAACCCTAACCCTAATGCAAACCCGAACCCGTACCCGAACCCGAACATAACCCTAACGCGAACGCTAACCCGAACCCTAAACCTAACCCTCACCCGAACCCCAACCCTAACCATAACCCTAACCCGAACCCGAACCCTAACCTGCATCCGAACTTAACCCTAACCCTAATCCAAACCCTAACCAGAACCCAAACCCTAACCCTAACCCTAACCCTAACCCTAATCCGAACGCTAACCCTAACCCTAACCGAACCCGAACCCTCACTCGAACCATAACCCTAAGCCGAACCCGAGTCCGAAACCTAACCCGAACCCAAACCCTAACCCTTACCCTAACCAGATCCGAACCCTAACATGAACCCTAACCTTAACCCGAACCCTAATCCTAAGCCTAATGCTAACCCTAATCCTAACCCTAACCCTAACCCGAACACTAACCCGAACCCTAACCGGAACCCTAATCCGAACCCTAACCTGAACCCTAAACCTAACCCGAACCCTAACCCTAACCGTAACCCTAACAATAAACCTATGCCTAAACATAACTCTAACCCTAACCCTAACCCTAACCCGAAACCTAACCCTAAACTTAAGCCTAAACCTAAACTTAACCCTAACCCTAACCCTAACCCTAAACCGATCCCTAACCCTAACCCTAACACGAACCCGAACCCTAACCCTAACCCTAACCCTAACCCGAACCCTTACATGAATCCTAAACCTAACCCGAACCCTAACCCTAACCCTAATCCTCACCCGAACCCTAACCCAAACCCGAACCCGAACCTTAAACCTAACCCGAACCCGAACCCAAACACAAACCCTAACCCTAAACCGAACCCGAACCCGAAACCTAACCCGAACCCGAAACCGAACCCTAACCCGAACCCTAACTCTAACACGAACCCTGCCCCTAACCCTAACCCTAACCCGAACCCGAACCCAAACCCTAACCCTAACCTTACACCTAACCCTAACTGTAACCCTAAACCTAACGTGAACCCTAACCCAAATCCAAACGCGAACCCGAAGCCGAACCCAAACCCTAACCCGAACCCTAATCCTAACCCTAACCCTAACGCAAACCCGAACCCGTACCCGAACCCGAACCCTAACCCTAACATGAACCCTAACCCGAACCCTCAACCTAACCCTAACCCGAACCCGAACCCTAACCCTAAACCAAACCCTAACCCGAACACTAACCCAAACCCGAACCCTACCCCTAACGCTAAACCTAACCCTACCCCTAACCCTAACCCTAATCCGAACCCTAACCCGAACCCTAACCCGAACTCTAAACCGAAACATAAACTGAAACTTAACCCTAACACAAAACCTAACCCTAACACGAACCCTAACCCGAACCCGAACCCGAAACCGAACCTTAAACCTAACCCGAACACGAACCCGAACCCTAACCTTAACCCGAACCCGAACCCGAATCCGAACCCTAACCCGAACCTGAACCCGAACCCTAACCCTAACCCTAACCCTAACGCAAACCCGAACCCGTAACCAAATCCGAACCCTAACCCTAAAGCGAACCCTAACCCGAACCCAACCCTAACCCTAACCCTAACCCGAACCCTAACACGAACCCTAACCCTAAACCTAACCCTAAACCTAACCCTAAACCGACCCTAACCTGAACCTGAAATCTAACCCTAACCCTAACCCGAACCCGAACAGAAACACGAACGCTAACCCTAATGCTAACCCGAACCCGAAAACTAACCCTAACCCTAACCCTAACCCTAATTCAAACCATAACCCTACACCTAAACCTAACTCTAACTCTAACCCTAACCCAACCCAAAACCTAACCCTAACCCTAACCCTAACCTTAACCTAACCCTAACCTAACCCTAACCCGAACCCTAACCCTACCCTTAAACCTAACCCTAACACTAACCCTAACCCGAAACCTAACCGTAAACGTAACCCTAACCGTAACCGTAACCCTAACCCTGACCCTGACCTAACCCTAAACCTAACACTTACCCTAATCCTAATCCGAACGCTAACCCTAACCCTAAACCTAACCCTAACCCTAACCAGAACCCTAAACTGAACCCGAACCCTAACCCGAACCCGAAACCTAATCCTAAACCGAACCCTAACCCTAACCATAACACGAACCCTAACCCTAACCCTAACCCTAACCTTAACCTAACCGTAACCTAACCCTAACCCTAACCCTAACCCTAACCCTACCCATAAACCTAACCCGAACCCGAAACCGAACCCGAATCCGAACCCTAAACCGAACCCGAACCCGAACCCTAACCTTAACCCTAACTCTAACGCGAACCCTACCCCTAACCCTAACCCTAACCCTGAGGCGAAACCAAACACTAACCCTAACCTTACACCTAACCCTAACTGTAACCCAAAACCTAACGCGAACCCTAACCCAAATTCGAACGCGAACCCAAAGCCGAACCCTAATTCTAACCCTAACCCTAACCCTAACCCTAACCTGAAACTTAACCGTAAACCTAACCCTAACCCTAACCTTAACCCTAACCCTAATTGTAACCCTAACCCTAACCCTAACCCGAATGCTAAACCTAAGCCTAAACTGAACCTTAACCCTAACACTAAACCTAACCTTTACCCTAACCCTAACCTAACCCTAAACCTAACCCTTACCCTAACCCTAATCCGAAAGCTAACCCTAAACCTAATCCTAACCCTAACCCTAAACCTTACGAGAAACCTAACCCTAACCCTAACCCTAACCCTAACCCAAAACCTAACCCTAACCCTAACCCTAACCCGAACCCTAACATGAAACCTAAACCTAACCCAAACCCTAACCCTAACCCTAACCCTAAACCTAATGCGAACCCTAACCCAAATCCGAACGCGAACCCGAAGAAGAACCCTAACACTAACCCTCCTCCTAACCCTACCCCTAATGCAAACCCGAACCCGTACCCGAACCCGAACACTAACCCTAACGCGAATGCTAACCCGAACCCTAAACCTAACCCTCACCCGAACCCTAACCCTAACCATAACCCTAACCCGAACCCTAACCCTAACCCTAACCCTAACCCTAACCCTAACCCTAACCTAACCCTAAACCTAACCCTAAACCTAACCCTAATCCGAACGCTAACCCTAACCCTAACCCTAACCCTAACCCTAACCGTAACCCTAACCCTAACCCTAACCCGAATGCTAAACCTAAGCCTAAACCGAACCTTAACCCTAACACTAAACCTAACCTTTACCCTAACCCTAACCCTAACCCTAACCTAACCCTAACCCTAACCCTAACCCTAACCCTAATCCAAAACCTAACCCTAACCCTAACCCTAACCTGAACCCTAACATGAAACCTAAACCTAAACCAAACCCTAACCCTAACCCTAACCCTAAACCTAATGCGAACCCTAACCCAAATCCGAACGCGAACCCGAAGCAGAACCCTAACCCTAACACAAACCCTAATCCTAACCCTAACCCTAATGCAAACCCGAACCCGTACCCGAACCCGAACACTAACCCTAACGCGAACGCTAACCCGAACCCTAAACCTAACCCGAACCAGAACCCTAACCCTAACCATAACCCTAACCCGAACTCGAACCCGAACCCTAACCCGCATCCGAACTTAACCCTAACCCTAATCCGAACCCTAACCCGAACCCAAACCCTAACCCTAAACCTAACCGTAACCCTAAACCTAACCCGAACCCTAAACCGAACCCTAACCTGAACCCTAACCCTAATCCGAACGCTAACCCTAACCCTAACCGAACCCGAACCCGAACACTAACCCTAACCCTAACCGAACCCGAACCCTCACTCGAACCATAACCCTAAGCCGAACCTGAGTCCGAAACCTAACCGAAACCCAAACCTTAACACTTACCCTAACCAGAGCCGAACCCTAACATGAACCCTAACCTTAACCCGAACCCTAATCCTAACCCTAATGCTAACCCTAACCCTAACCCTAACCCAAACAATAAACCTATGCCTAAACATAACTCTAACCCTAACCCTAACCCTAACCCGAAACCTAACCCTAAACTTAAGCCTAAACCTAAACTTAACCCTAACCCTAACCCTAACCCTAAACCGATCCCTAACCCTAACCCTAACACGAACCCGAACCCTAACCCTAACCCGAACCCTAACCCTAACCGAACACTAACCCTAACCCGAACCCGAACCCTTACATGAATCCTAAACCTAACCCGAACCCTAACCCTAACCCTAATCCTCACCCGAACCCGAACCCTAACCCGAACCCGAACCCTAACCTGAACCCTAACTCTAACGCGAACACTGCGCCTAACCCTAACCCTAACCCGAACCCGAACCCAAACCCTAACCCTAACCTTACACCTAACCCTAACTGTAACCCTAAACCTAACGTGAACCCTAACCCAAATCCAAACGCGAACCCGAAGCCGAACCCAAACCCTAACCCGAACCCTAATCTTAACCCTAACCCTAACGCAAACCCGAACCCGTACCCGAACCCGAACCCTAACCCTAACCCGAACCCGAACCCTAACCCTAACCCTAACCCGAACCCGAAACCGAACCTTAAACCTAACCCGAACACGAACCCGAACCCTAACCCGAACCCGAAGCCGAACCCTAACCCGAACCCTAACTCTAACGCGAACCCTACCCCTACCCTTAACTCTAACCCTAAGGCGAAACCAAACACTAACCCTAACCTTACACCTAACCCTAACTGTAACCCTAAACCTAACGCGAACCCTAACCCAAATTCGAACGCGAACCCAAAGCCGAACCCTAATTCTAACCCTAACCCTAACCCTAACCCTAACCCGAAACATAACCGTAAACCTAACCCTAACCCTAACCTTAACCCTAACCCTAATCGTAACCCTAACCCTAACCCTAACCCGAATGCTAAACCTAAGCATAAACTGAACCTTAACCCTAACACTAAACCTAACCTTTACCCTAACCCTAACCTAACCCTAACCCTAACCCTCATCCTAACCCTAACCCTAATGCAAACCCGAACCCGTACCCGAACCCGAACACTAACCCTAACGCGAACGCTAACCCGAACCCTAAACCTAACCCTCACCCGAACCCTAACCCTAACCATAACCCTAACCCGAACCCTAACCCTAACCCTAACCCTAACCCTAACCCTAACCTAACCCTAAACCTAACCCTAAACCTAACCCTAAACCGAACGCTAACCCTAACCCTAACCCTAACCCTAACCCTAACCGTAACCCTAACCCTAACCCTAACCCGAACACGAACCCTAACCCTAACCCTTTCCCGAACCCTAACCCTAACCCTAACCCGAAACTTAACCGTAAACCTAACCCTAACCCTAACCTTAACCCTAACCCTAATCGTAACCCTAACCCTAACCCTAACCCGAATGCTAAACCTAAGCCTAAACCGAACCTTAACCCTAACACTAAACCTAACCTTTACCCTAACCCTAACCTAACCCTAAACCTAACCCTTACCCTAACCCTAATCCGAACGCTAACCCTAACCCTAAACCTAACCCTAACCCTAAACCTAATGAGAAACCTAACCCTAACCCTAACCCTAACCCAAAACCTAACCCTAACCCTAACCCTAACCCCAACCCTAACATGAAACCTAAACCTAACCCAAACCCTAACCCTAACCCTAACCCTAACCCTAAACCTAATGCGAACCCTAACCCAAATCCGAACGCGAACCGGAAGCAGAACCCTAACCCTAACCCGAACCCTCATCCTAACCCTAACCATAATGCAAACCCGAACCCGTACCCGAACCCGAACACTAACCCTAACGCGAACGCTAACCCGAACCCTAAACCTAACCCTCACCCGAACCCTAACCCTAACCATAACCCTAACCCTAACCCTAACCCTAACCCTAAGCCTAACCCTAACCCTAACCCTAACCTAACCCTCACCCGAACCCTAACCCTAACCATAACCCTAACCCTAACCCTAACCCTAACCCGAACCCGAACCCTAACCCGCATCCGAACTTAACCCTAACCCTAATCCGAACCCTAACCCGAACCCAAACCCTAACCCTAACCGTAACCCTAACCCTAACCCGAACCCTAAACCGAACCCTAACCTGAACCCTAACCCTAATCCGAAAGCTAACCCTAACCCTAACCGAACCCGAACCCGAACACTAACCCTAACCCTAACCGAACCCGAACCCTCACTCGAACCAAAACCCTAAGCCGAACCCGAGTCCGAAACCTAACCCGAACCCGAACCCTAACCCTTACCCTAACCAGATCCGAACCCTAACACGAACCCTAACCTTAACCCGAACCCTAATCCTAAACCTAATCCTAACCCTAACCCTAACCCTAACCCTAAACCGAACACTAACCCGAACCCTAACCTGAACCCTAAACCTAAACCGAACCCTAACCCTAACCCTAACCCAAACAATAACCCTACGCCTAAACATAACTCTAACCCTAACCCTAACCCTAACCAGAAACCTAACCCAAAACTTAAGCCTAAACCTAAACTTAACCCTAACCCTAACCCTAACCCTAAACCGATCCCTAACCCTAACACGAACCCGAACCCTAACCCGAACCCGAACCCTAACCCTAACCGAACCCTAACCCTAACCCTAACCCGAACCCTTACATGAATCCTAAACCTAACCCGAACCCTAACCCTAACCCTAATCCTCACCCGAACCCTAACCCGAACCCGAACCCGAACCCTAACCCGAACACTAACTCTAACGCGAACCCTGCCCCTAACCCTAACCCTAACCCGAACCCGAACCCGAACCCGAACCCTAACCTGAACCCTAACTCTAACGCGAACCCTGCCCCTAACCCTAACCCTAACCCGAACCCGAACCCAAACCCTAACCCTAACCTTACACCTAACCCTAACTGTAACCCTAAACCTAACGTGAACACTAACCCAAATCCAAACGTGAACCCGAAGCCGAACCCAAACCCTAACCCGAACCCTAATCCTAACCCTAACCCTAACGCAAACCCGAACCCGTACCCGAACCCGAACCCTAACCCTAACGCGAACCCTAACCCGAACCCTCAACCTAACCCTAACCCTAACCCGAACCCTAACCCTAACCCTAACCCTAACCCAAACCCGAACCCTAACCCCAACCCTAACCGTTTGCAGTACCCTAACCCTAACCCGAACACGAACCCTAACCCTAACCCTTTCCCGAACCCTAACCCTAACCCTAACCCTAACCCTAACCCAAACCCTAACCCTAACCCTAACCCGAACCCTAACCCGAACCCTAAACCGAACCCGAACCCTAACCCTAACCCAAACCCTAACCCTAACCCGAACCCGAACCCGGACCCTAACTCTAACCCTAACCCGAACCCTAACCCGAACCCGAACCCCTAACCCTAACCCTAACTCGAACCCAAACCCGAACCGGAACCCGAACCCCTACCCCGAACCCTAACCCCTAACCCGAACCCGAACCTGAACCCGAACCCGAACCCTAGCCCAACCTCGAACCCGAACCCGAACCCGAACCCGAAACCGATTCCGAACCCGAACCCTACCCGAACCAGAACCCGAACCCTACCCGAACCCGAACCCGAACCCGAAACTGAACCCGAACCCATACCCGAAACCCAACCCGAACCCTCAACCGAACCCAAACCCTAACCCTGAACCCCTAACCCGAACCTGAGGAACACAGCATTGAGACACATTTGACAAAAACCCGAGCCCAATGAAAAATATTTTCTTCATTTGCAAACCCTATCATAACTGCTTTCGGCAAGGTAAAGAAAATGTCATACACTTATCTGTAAGAAACAACAGTGCCCTGGAACAGTCTGAGCCCTAATATCAGCACTGTGCATTTGGTAGCGGGATTTAAAGCGGAGGCAAACAGCACTAAGACACATTTGGAAAAAATCGCGTTCCAACGAATAATATTTTCTTCCCTTGCAAACCCTAATGTAAGTGGTTGTGGCCAGATAAATAAATGCCATACACTTATCTGTAAGAAACAACAGTGCCAAGGAAAGGGTTTCCACGTGAAGAAAATACTTCTCGTTGGAACTCCACTTTTTTACTTAACCTTCCACAACCCCTTGTGATAGGGTTTCCACGTTAAGAAAATAGTTTTCATTGGAAGCCGGTTTTTCCCAAATGTGTCTAAGTGCTGTATTCCTCGGGTTTCACTCATGCTACCAAAAGCGCAGTGATTGGAGCATGTCTGCACGTGAAGAATGACTTTTTCGTGGGAAGCCGGTTTTTGACAAACGTGTCCCAGTGCTGTTCTCCTCTCTTTTCACTCCTGCTGCCAGAAGCCCAGTGACGATGGGAGGGCTTAGAACATGGCTGGGCACTGTGGTTTCTTCCAGAGAAGTGGATGGCATTTGCTTTATCTTGTCACAACCACTTGTGATAGGGTCCGCACCTCAGGAAAACTGTTTCCGTGGGAAGCCGGCTTTTTGCCAAACGGGTCTCAGGGCCATGAGCCTCGGGTGTCCCTCAGGCTCCCAAAAGCACAGGGACGAGGTGAGGGGCTTAGACCATGCCTGGGCAAAGTTGTCTCTTACACCTGGGTGTGTGGCATTTTGTTTACCTGGCTACCCCCACTTGGGATAGGTTTTCCACAGCAAGAGCATATTGTTCGTCGGAAGCCGTTTTTGCCCCAGGGGGTCTCCGGGCTGGGTTTGTTGGGGTTGAACTCCTGCTAGCAAAACCGCCGGGATGAGGGTAGGGCTCAGACTGTGCCTGGGCCCTGTGGTCTCTTACATGTCAGTGTATGGCATTTCCTTCCCCTTGCCACAGGCCCCTGGGAGCATGTGTGCACGAGAAAAAGACTTTTTCGTGGGAAGCCGGTTTTTGTCAAACGGGTCCCAGTGCTGTGCTCCTCTCTTTTCCCTCCTGCTGCCAGAAGCCCAGTGACGATGGGAGGGCTTAGAACATGGCTGGGCATTGTGGTTTCTTCCAGAGAAGTGGATGGCATTTGCTTTACCTTGCCACAACCTCTTGTGATAGGGTTCACAATTCAGGAAAACTGTTTTCCTGGGAAGCCGGCTTTTTGCCCAATGGGTCTCAGGGCCGTGGGCCTCGGGTGTCCCTCAGGCTACCAAAAGCACAGGGACGAGGTGAGGGGCTTAGACCATGCCTGGGCAATGTTGTCTCTTACACCTGGGTCTGTGGCATTTTGTTTACCTGGCTACCCCTACTTGGGATAGGTTTTCCACAGCAAGAGCATATTACTCGTCGGAAGGTGTTTTTGCCCCAGGGGGTCTCCGAGGTGGGTTCGTTGGGGTTGAACTCCTGCTAGCAAAACCGCCGGGATGAGGGAAGGGCTCAGACGGTGCCTGGGCCCTGTGGTCTCTTACAGGTCAGTGTATGGCATTTCCTTCACCTTGCCACAGGCACTTGGGAGCATATCTGCACGTGGAGAAAGACTGTCCCGTGGAAGCCCGTTTTTGTCAAAAGGGTCCCAGTGCTGTGCTCCTCACTTTTCACTCCTGCTGCCAGAAACCCAGTGAATGGGAGGGCTTAGAACATGGCTGGGCACTGTGGTTTCTTACACAGAAGTGGAGGGCAATTGCTTTACCTTTCCACAACCACTTATGATAGGGTCTGCACCTCAGGAAAACTGTTTCCGTTGGAGTCCGGCTTTTTGCCAAACGGGTCTCAGGGCCGTGGGCCTCGGGGGTCGCTCCGGCTACCAAAAGCACAGGGACGAGGTGAGGGGCTTAGACCATGCCTGGGCAACGTTTCTTACACAGAGGTGTGTGGCATTTTGTTTACCTGGCTACCCCCACTTTGGATAGGTTTTCCACAGCAAGCACCTATTGTTCGTCGGAAGCCGTTTTTTCCCCAGAGGTCTCCGGGATGTGTTCGTTCGGGTTGAGCTCATGCTAGCAAAACCGCCGGGATGAGGGAAGGGCTCAGACTGTGCCTGGGCCCTGTGGTCTCTTACAGGTCAGTGTATGGCATTTCCTTCACCTTGCCACAGGGACTTGGGAGCATGTCTGCACGTGGAGAAAGACTCTCTCGTGGGAAGCCGGTTTTTTTCAAATCGGTCCCAGTGCTGTGCTCCTCTCTTTTCACTTCTGCTGCCAGAAGCCCAGTGAGAATGGGAGGTCTTAGAACATGGCTGGGCACTGTGGTTTCTTCCAGAGAAGTGGATGGCATTTGCTTGACCTTGAAACAACCTCTTGTGAGAGGGTCTACACCTCAGGAAAACTGTTTCCGTGGGAAGCCAGCTATTTGCCAAACGGTTCTCAGGGCCGTGGGCCTCGGGTGTCCCTCCGGCTCCCAAAAGCACAGGGACGAGGTGAGGGGCTTAGACCGTGCCTGGGCAATGTTGTTTCTTACACCTGGGTGTGTGGCATTTTGCTTACCTGGCTACCCCCACTTGGGATAGGTTTTCCACAGCAAGAGCATATTTTTCGTCGGAAGCCGTTTTGGCCCCAGGGGGTCTCCGGGCTGTGTTTTTTGGGGTTGAACTCCTGCTAGAAAACAGCCGGGATGAGGGAAGGGTTCAGACTGTGCCTGGGCCCTGTGGTCTCTTACAGGTCACTGTATGGCATTTCCTTCACCTTGCCACAGTCACTTGGGAGCATGTCTGCGCGTGAGAAAGACTCTCTCGTGGGAAGCCCGTTTTTGTCATATGGGTCCCAGTGCTGTGCTCCTCACTTTTCACTCCTGCTGCCAGAAGCCCAGTGAGGCTGGGAGGGCTTAGAACATGACCGGGTACTGTGGTTTCTTCCAGAGAAGTGGATGTCATTTGCTTTACCTTGCCACAACCACTTGTGATAGGGTCTGCACCTCAGATAAACTATTTCCGTTGGAGGCCGGCTTTTTGCCAAACGGGTCGCAGGGCCATGGGCCTCGGGTGTCCCTCCGGCTACCAAAAGTACAGTGACTAGGTGAGGGGCTTAGACCATGACTGGGCAACGTTGTTTCTTACACAGAGGTGTGTGGCATTTTGTTTACCTGGCTACCCCCACTTGGGATAGGTTTTCCACAGCAAGCACATATTGTTCGTCGGAAGCCGTTTTTGCCACAGGCGTCTCCGGGCTGTGTTCGTTCGGGTTGAACTCATGCTAGCAAAACCGCCGGGATGAGGGAAGGGCTCAGACTGTGCCTGGGCCTTGTGGTCTCTTACAGGTCATGTATGGCATTTCCTTCACCTTGCCACAGGCACTTGGGAGCATGTCTGCATGTGGAGAAAGACTTTTTCGTGGGAAGCCGATTTTTGTCAAACGGGTCCCAGTGCTGTGCTCCTCTCTTTTCACTCCTGCTGCCAGAAGCCCAGTGAGGATGGGAGGGCTTAGAACATGGCTCGGCACTGTGGTTTCTTCCAGAGAAGTGGATGGCATTTGCTTTACCTTGCCACAACCACTTGTACAGGGTCTGCACCTCAGGAAAACTGTTTCCGTGGGAAGCCGGCTTTTTGCCAAACGGGTCTCAGGGCCTTGGGCCTCGGGGGTCCCTCCAGCTACCAAAAGCACAGTGACGAGGTTAGGGGCTTAACCATACCTGGGCAACGTTGTTTTTACACATAGGTGTGTGGTATTTTGTTTACCTTGCTACAACCACTTTGGATAGGTTTTCCACAGCAAGAACATATTTTTCGTCGGAAGCCGTTTTTGCCCCAAGTGTCTCTGTGCTGTGTTCGTTTGGGTTTAACTCATGCTAGCAAAACCGCAGGAATGAGGTAAGGGCTCAGACTGTTCCCAGGCCCTGTGGTCTCTTACAGATCAGTCTATGGCTTTTACATGACCTTGCCACAGGCACTTGTGAGCATGTTTGCACGGTAAGAAAGATTTTTTCCTTGAAGCCGGTTTTTGTCAAATGGGTCTCAGTGATGTGCTCCTCTGTTTTCACTCATGCTACCAAAAGCACAGTGGTGACGTTAGGGCTTAGAACATTCCTGGGCACTGTTGTTTCTTATAGATAAGTTTATGGCATTTTCTTTACCTTGCCACAACCACTTGTGATAGGGTTTGCACCTTAAGAAAATTTTTTTCATTGGAAGCCGGTTTTTTGCCTAATGTGTCTCAGTGCTGTGTTCCTCGGTTTTCACTCATGCTACCAAAAGCACACTGATGATGTTAGGGCTTAGACCATTCCTGGGTAATGTTGTTTCTTACAGATAAGTGTGTGTCATTTTGTTTACCTTGCTACAACCACTTTTGATAGGTTTTCCACATCAAGAAAATATTTTTCGTTGGAACCCTTTTTTGTCAAAAGTGTCTCAGTGCTGTGTTCCTCGGGTTTAACTCATGCTACCAAAACCGCCGTGATGATGTAAGGGCTCAGACTGTTCCTGGGCACTGTTGTTTCTTACAGATGAGTGTATGGCCTTTTCTTTACCTTGCCACAACCACTTGTGATAATGTTTGCAAGTTAAGAAAATTTTTTTCGTTGGAAGTTGGTTTTTGCCAATTGTGTTTCAGTGCTGTGTTCCTCAGGTTTCACTCATGCTACCAAAAGCACAGTGATGATTTTAGGGCTTTGACCATTCCTGGGTACTGTTGTATCTGACAGATAAGTGTGTGGCATTTTCTTTACTTGATACAACCACTTTTGATAGGGTTTGCACATACAGAAAATATTTTTCATTGAAAGCGGTTTTTTGTCAAATGTGTCTCAATGCTGTGTTCCTCGGGTTTCACTCATGCTACCAAAAGCACAATGATGATTTTAGGGCTCAGACCGTTCCTGGGCACTGTTGTTTCTGACAGATAAGTGTGTGGCATTTTCTTTACTTGCCACAACCACTTGTGATAGGGTTTGCGCATTAAGAAAACTTGTTTTGTTGGAACCCGGTTTTTGCCATATGTGTCTCAGTGCTGTTTGCCTCGGGTTTAACTCATGCCCCAAAAGCACAGTGATGATGTTAAGGATCAGACCATTCCTGGGCACTGTTGTTTCTTACAGATAAGTGTATGGCATTTTCTTTACCTTGCCACAAGCACTTATGATAGGGTTTCCACATCAAGAATATATTTCTCGTTGGAACTTCTTTTTTCCCAAATGTAATGCAGTTCTGTGTTCCTCAGGTTTAACTCATGCTACCAAAAGCACAGTGATGATGTTAGGGCTCAGACCGTTCCTGGGCAGTGTTGTTTGGGTATTTTCTTTATGTGCAAACACTCCGAGCCCCCTGCGACCTTCAAATGCGCTCCGCTCCAAGTTGCTTGGGCCCATGCTCCCACTTGCCAGAGCCCTCACCTTGGCCTGCCCCTATGCTCGCCACACCCTCTGCCGATCTTGCTTGCCGGCTTCCTGGGGGCTAACCCTAATACTAGGTCTGGGTCTGAGGGGCCCCTCCCAAGAGGCCTGGTGCTGCAACACCCGCAATTGGGGACCACCGAGCCTCAGCGCCGGACTCATCCTGCTGCCCCCCACCATCCGGGGCGATAGGGGCGCTGCTGGTCATTCAGGACAGGAGAACGTGCAGGGGCCTCCGAGCCCCGGCGGCTTTCAAAGGCCCCTCGCGACAAAACGCTTGGGCCCACTCTCCCGCTCGCCAGCGCCCACACCTCGGCCCGCCCCTCCGCTCGCTGCACAGCTGGCCGATCGGGCCTGCCGGCCTCATGGGGGCTAACCCTAACACTAGGTCAGCGTCCGAGGGGCCCCTCCCAAGAGGCCTGGTGCTGCAACACCAGCGATTGGAGACCCCCGTGCCCCAGCGCTGGACTCACCCTTGCGTCCCGCCGCCACACGGGCCCCTCGGGGCAAATCCAGTCGTTCAGGGTGGGAGAACGGGCAGAGCCCTCCCAGGCCCCAGCGACATTCGAAGGTGCCCCACGCCAAAACGCTTGGGCCCATGCTCCCACTCGCCAGCGCCCTCACCTCGGCCCGCCCCTCTGCTCCACGCACAGCCGGCGGATCGGGCTTGCTGGCCTCCTGGGGGCTAACCCTAACCCTAGTTTGGCCCCCGAGGGGCCATTCCCAAGGGGCCTGGCGCCGCAACGCCGGGGATTGGGGACCCCTGAGCCCCAGCGCCAGACTCACCCTGCTGCCCTGCCGCCACCTGGGCGGGTAGCGGTGCCGCCGGTCTTTCAGGCAGGAGAAAGGGAAGGGCCTTCCCAGCCCCCGGCGACCATCGAAGGCCCTCTGCGCCAAAACGCTTGGCCCACGTTCCCGCTCGCCAGCGCCCTCACCTCGGCCCGCCCCTCCCCTCGCCGCACATCTGGCGCATTGCGCCTGCGTAGCTCCTGGGGGCTCACCCTAACCCTAGCTGTGCCCCCAGGGAGCCACTCCCAAGGGGCCTGGGGCCGCAACGCTGGTCATTGGGGACACCGGGCCCCAGCGCCGACTCACCCTAATGCCCGGCCGCCACACGGGCCGCTAGGGGCGCCGCCGGTCATTCAGGGTAGGAGAACGGCCAGGGCTCTACGAGGCCCCAGTGACCTTCAAAGGCCCCCCACGCCAAAACGTATGGGCCCACGCTCCCGCTGGCCAGCGCCTTCACCTCGGCCCGCCCCTCCGCTCGCCACTCAGCCAGCTGATCGGGCCTGCCGGCCACCTGGGGAATAATTCTAACCCTAGCTCAGCCCCTGACGGGCCCCTTCCAAGGCGCCTGTCGCAGCCACGCCAGGTATTGGGGACCCCGACTCCCCAACGCCGGACTCACCCTGCCGCCCTGCCACAACCCGGGCCGCTAGGGGTGCCGCTCGCTGGCGGATCGGGCCTGCTGGCCTCCTGGGGGGTACCCCTAAACCTAGGTCGGCTGCAGAGGGGCCTCTCCCAAGGGGCCTGGGGCCGCTGCGCAGGGGATTGTGTACCCCCAGCCCCAGCGCCGGACTAACCCTGCTGCCCCGCTGCCATCTGGGACGCTAGGGGCACCATCAGTCATTCAGGGCGGGAGAATGGGCAAGGTCCTCCGAGTCCCCAGCGACCTTCGAAGGCCCCCCGAGCCAAAACGCTTGGGCCCACGTTCCCATTTGCCAGCGCCCTCACATTGGCCCGCCTCTCTGCTCGCCTCACAGCCAGCGCATCAGGCCTGCCGGCCTCCAGGGGGCTAACCATAACCTTAGGTCGGCTCCCGAGGGGCCCCTCCAAGAGGCCTGGTGCCACAATCCCAGGGATCGGGGACCCCGATCCCCGGTGCAGGACTCACCCTGCAGCCCCACCGCCACCCGGGCTGTTAGGAGCGCCGCCGGTCATTCAGGGCGGGAGACTGAACAGGGCCTTCCGAGCCCCGGGTGATATTCGAACACCC
Organism: Ursus americanus; assembly: GCF_024610735.1. Lineage (NCBI taxonomy): Eukaryota > Metazoa > Chordata > Mammalia > Carnivora > Ursidae > Ursus > Ursus americanus. The sequence goes on along the minus strand of NC_142136.1, from coordinate 79,301,922 downwards.
CCGCACCAAAACGCTTGGGCCCACGCACCTGCTCACTAGCGCCCTCACCTCGGCCTGCCCCTCCCCTCGCCGCACAGCCAGCTGATCAGGCCTGTCGGCCTCCTGGGGCTAATACTAACCCTAGGTTGGCTACCAATGGGTCCCTCCCAAGGGGCCTGGCGCCGCAACGCCGGGGATTGGGGACCCGCAAGCCCCAGCGCTGGACTCACTCTGCCGCCCCGCCACCACCTGGGCGGGTAGAGGTGCCGCTGGTCTTTCAGGGCAGGAGAACGGGCAGGGCTCTTCGAGCCCCTGGCGACATTCGAAGGCCCCCCGCGTCAAAATGCTTGGGCCCACTCTCCCGCTCGCCAGCGCCCTCACCTCGGCCCGCCCCCCCACTCACCGCACATCCGGCGGATCGGGCCTGCCTGGCTCCTGGGGGCTAACCCTAACCCTAGGTCAGCCCCCAAGGGGCCCCTCCCAAGGGGCCTGGAGCCGCAACACCGGGCATTGGGGACCCCCGAGCCCAAGCGCTGGACTCACCCTACCGCCCGGCGCCACATGGGCCTCTAGGGGCGCTGCTGGTCATTCAGGGCAGATGAACCGGCACGGCCCTCTGAGACCACGGCGACATTCGAAGCCCCCCTCGCTAAAACGCTTGGGCCCACTCTCCCGATCGCCAGCACCCTCACCTCGGCCTGACCTCCGCTTGCCACACAGCCGGCGGATCGGGCCTGCCGGCCTCCTGGGGGCTAACCCTAACCATAGTTCGGCCCCCGAAGGGCCCCTCCCAAGGGGCCTCGCGCCACAACGCCGGGGATTGGGGAACCCTGAGCCCCAGCGCCAGACTCACCCTGCCGCCCCGCCGCCACCTGGGTCGTTAGGAGCGCCGCCAGTCATTCAGGGCATGAGAACGGGCAGGGCCCTCCGAGCACCCGACGACATTCGAAGGCCCCCGCGCCAAAACGCTTGGGCCCATGCTCCCGCTCGCCAGCGCCCTCACATCGGCCCGACCTCTGCTCTCCGCACAGAGGGCGGATCGGGCCTGCCGGCTTCCTGGGGGCTAACCCTAACCCTAGGTTGGCCCCCGAGGGGCCCCTCCCAACGGGCCTGGCAATGCAACGCCGGGGATTGGGGATCACCGAGCCCCAGCGCCGGACTCACATTGCTGCCCCGCCGCCACCCGGGCAGCTAGGGGCACCGCCGGTCATTCAGGGCGGGAGAACGGGCAGGGCCCACGCTCCCGCCCGCAAGCGCCTTCTTCTCGGCCCGCCCCTCCGCTCACTGCTTAGCCGGCTGATCGGGCCTGCCAGCCTCCTGGGGACTAACCATAACCCTAGGTCGGCCCCCAAGTGGCCCCTCCCAAGGGGCCTGGCGCCGCAACACTGGGTATCGGGGATCCCCGAGCCCTGGCCTTGGACTCACCCTGCCGCCCCGCCACCACCTGGGCTGCTAGGGACACCGCCGGTCATTCAGGTCGGGAGAATGGGCAGGGTGCTCCGACCCCAGGCAACCTTCAAAGGCGCACCACGTCAAAACGCTTGGGCCCACGCTCCCGCTCGTCAGCGCCCTCACCTCGGCCCGCCCCTCCGCTCGCCACACATCCGGCGGATCGGGCCTGTCGGCCTCCTGGGGGCTAACCCTAACCCTAGGTCTGCCCCCGAGGGTCCGCACCCAAGGGGCCTGGAGCCGCAATGCGGGGGAATGGCGACCCCTGAGCCCCAGCGCCGGACTCACCCTGCCGCACCACTGCTACCCGGGTGGCTAGGGGCGCCAGCGGTCATTCAGGGTGGGAGAATGGGCAGGGCCCTTCGAGCCCCCGGGGACCTTTGAAGGCCCCCCGCACCAAAACACTTGGGCCCACACTCCCGAACGCCAGCGCCCTCACCTCGGCCCGCCCTCCGCTCGACTAACAGCCGTTGGATTGGGCCTGACAGCCTCCTGGGGGCTAACCCTAACCTTAGGTCAGCCCCCAAGGGGCCCATGCCAAGGGACCTGTCGCCGCAACGCCAGGGATTGGGGACCACCGAGCTCCAGCGCCAGACTCACCCTGTCTCCCTGCCACCACCTGGGCCCCCAGGAGCGCTGCCGGTCATTCAGGGCGGGAAAACAGGCAGGGCCCTCCACACCCGGAGACATTCGAAGGCCCCCCACACAAAAACGCTTGGGCCCACACTCTCCCTCGTGAGCGCCCTCACCTCGGCCTGCCCCTCCACTCACCACACAGCCGGCGGATCGGGCCTGCCGACCTCCTGGGGTCTAACTCTATCCCTAGGTCAGCCCCCAGGGGCCCCTCCCAAGGGGCCTGGCGCCGCAACACCGGGGATTGGGGACCCCCGACCCAAGCGCTGGGCTCACCGTGCGGCCCCTCCACCATCCAGGCCGCTAGGGGCGCCATTGGTCATCGAGGGCGGGAGAACGGGCAGAGCCCTCCGAGCACCCTGCGACCTTCGAAGGCCCCCCGTGCCAAAACGCTTGGGCCCACGCTCCCGCTCTCCAGTGCCCTCACCTCGGCCTGCCCCTCCGCTCGCTGCAGAGCTGGCGGATCGGGCCTGCCAGCCTCCTGGGGGCTCGCTCTAACCCTAGGTCGGCCCTCGACGTACCCCTCCCAAGGGCCCTGGTGCCGCAACGCCAGGGATGGGGGACCCCCAATCCCCAGCGCCAGACTTAACCTGCCCCCCCGCCACCACCCTGGCCACTAGTGCGCCATCGTTCATTAAGGCGGGAGAATGGGCAGCGCCTCCAAGGCCCTGGCGGCCTTCCAAGGCCCCCCGCTCCAAAACGCTTGGGCCCAAACTCCCGCTCGCCAGCGCCCTCACCTCGGCCCGCCACACCGCTAGCCACACAGATGGCGGATCGGGCCTGCCAGCCTCCTGGGGGCTAACCCTATCCCTAGGTCGGCCCGTGAGGGCCCCCACCCAAGGGGCCTGGCGCTGCAAGCTGGGGATTGGGGACCCCCGAGCCCCAGCGCCGGACTCACCCTACCACCCCGCCGTCACCCGGGCCGCTAGGGGTGCCGCCTGTCATTTAGGGCGGGAGAACGGGCAGGGCCTTCCGAGCCCCCGGCGACTTTCCAAGGCCCCCCGCACCAAAACGCTTGGGCCCACGCTCCCACTCGCTAGCGCCCTTACCTTGGCCCCCCCTCCGCTTGCCGTGAGCTGGCGGATCGGGCCTGCCAGCCTTCTGGGGGCTAACCAGAAAACTAGGTCGGCCCCCAAGGGGCCCCTCCCAAGGGGCCTATTGCCACAATGCCTGGGATTGGTGACCCCCGAGTCCCAGCACCGGACTCACCATGCCGCCCCGCCGCCACCGGGGCGTCTAGGGGCACCGCCGGTCATCCAGGGCTGGAGAACGGGCAGGGTCCTCCGAGCCCCTGGCGACCTTCAAAGGCCCCCGCACCAAAACGCTTGGCCCACGCTCCCGCTCTTCAGCGCCCTCACCTCGGCCTGCCCCTCCACTCGCCACACAGCTGGCAGATCGGGCCTGCCGGCCTCCTGGGGGTTAACCCTAACCCTAGGTCACCCTCGGAGGGGCTCATCCCAAGGTGCCTGGAGCGGCAATGCCGGGCATGGGAGACCCACAAGCCCCAGTGCTGGACTCACCGTGCTGCCCCGCCACCACACGGGCCGCTAGTGGCACCACCGGTCATTCAGGGTGGGAGAACGGGAAGGGCCCTCGAAGCCCCTGGCGACTTAAAAGGCCCCCCGCGCCAAAAAGCTTGCGCCCACTCTCCCGGTAGCCAGTGCCCTCACCTCGGCCCCCCCCTCTACTCGCCGCACAGCCGGCGGATAGGGCCTGCCGGCCTCCTGGGGGCTAACCCTATCCCTAGGTCGGCCCCCAAGAGGCCCCTCCCAATGGGCTTGGCGCCACAGCGCCGGGGTTTGGGGACCCCCTAGCCCCAGCATCTGACTCACCATGCTCCCCCGCCGGCAACTGGGCCGCTAGGGGCACCGCCGGACATTCAGGGTGGGAGAACGGGCAGGGCTTCCTGAGCCCCGGCGACCTTCGAAGGCCGCCCGCGCCAAAACTCATGGGCCCACGCTCCTGCTCGCCAGCGCCCTCACCTCGGCCCGCCCCTCCACTCACCGCACAGCCGGCGGATTGCGCCTGCGGCCTCATGGGGGCTAACCATAACCCTAGGTCGGCCTCCGAGGGGCCCCTGCTAAGGGGCCTGGCGCTGCAACGCCGGGGATTGGGAACCCCCCAACCCCAGCGCCAGACTCACCCTGTCGCCCTGCCACCACCCGGGCCCCCAGGGGCGCCGCTGGTCATTCAGGGCGGGAAAATGGGCAGAGTCCTCTGATCCCCCGGCGACCTTCGAAGGTTCCCCACGCCAAAACGCTTCGGCCAAGCTCCCGCTCACCCGTGCCCTCACCTCGGCCCGCCCCTCCGCTCTCCGCACAGCTGGCACATCGGGCTTGCCGGCCTCCTGGGGGCTAACCCTAACTTTAGGTCGGTCCCCGAGGGGCCACTCCCAAGGGTCTGCCGCCGCAACGCCAGGGATTGGGGACCCCCAAACCCCAGCGCCAGACTCACCCTGATGCACCACCACCACCCGGCCGCTAGGGGTGCCCCCGGTCATTCAGGGTGGGAGAACTGGCAGGGCCCTCGGAGCCCCCGGCGAACTTCCGAACTTCGAAGGCCCCCGCGCCAAAACACTTGGGCCCATGCTCCGGCTTCCCAGCGCCCTCACCTAGGCCCACCCCTCCGCTCGCCACTCACCTGGTGGATCGGGCTTCCTGACCTACTTGGTGTGAAACCTAATCCTAGGTTTCCCAAGGGGCCTGGCACCACAACAATGGGGATTGGGGACACTGCAGCCCCAGCGCCGGACACACCCTGCCACCCCACCTCCACCCAGGCAGCGAGGGGCGCCCCCGGTCTTTCAGTAAAGGAGAACGTGAAGGACCCTCCGAGCCCCCGGCGAAATTCGAAAGCCCCCCGCACCAAAACACTTGAGCCCACGCTCCCGCTCCTCGGCCCATGCCTCCGCTCACCGCACAGCCCGATGATCGGGCCTGCTGGCCTCCTGGGGGTAACCCGAACCCTAAGTCTAACACAATGGGTCCCTCCCAAGGGGCTGGCGCCTCAACACTGGGAATTGGGGACCCTTGAGCCCTAGCATCAGACTCACCATGCTCCCCCGCTGGCACCTGGGCCGCTAGGGGTGCCAACGGTCATTCAGGGTGGGAGAAGGGGCAGGGCCCTCCGAGCCCCCGGCGACCTTCAAAGTCCCCCCATGCCAAAACACTTGGGCCCTCGCTCCCGCTAGCCAGTGCCCTCACGTTGGCCCGAGCCTTCACTCGCCGCACAGCCGGATGATCGGGTGTGCCGGCCTCCTGGCGGTAAGCATAACCTTAGGTTGGACCCCAATGGGCCCCTACCAAGGAGCCTGGTGCCTCAACGCTGGGAATTGGGGACCCCCGAGTCCAGCGTCCGACTCATCATGCTCCGCCGCTGGCAACTGGGCCGCTAGGGGCACTGCCAGTCATTCAGGGCAGGAGATCCGGCAGAGCCCTCCGAGCCCCTGGGATCTTTGAAGTCTACCAGCACCAAAGAGCTTGGACCAACGCTCCCGCTCGCCAGCGCTCTCACCTCGGCCTGCCCCTCCACTCAACGCAAGGCCGGGGAATCGGGCCTGCCATGCTTCTGGGGGTTAACCATAACCCGAGGTCGGCCCCCGAGGGGCCCCTCCCAAGGGGCTGCCACTGCAACGTCAGGGATTGGGGACCCCCGAGCCCCAGCGCCAGACTCAACCTGCACCCCAACGCCACCTGGGCCGCTAGGGGGGCCGCCATTCATTCAGGCGGGAGAAGGAGCAGAGTCCTCCGAGCCCCCATTGACCTTCTTAGGCCACCCGCGCCAAAACGCTGGGGTCCACGCTCCCGCTCGCCAGTGCCCTCACCTCGGTCTGCCCCGCGGCTCACCACACAGCTGGTGGAGAGAGCCTGCCGGCCTCCTAGGGGCTAACCCTAACCCTAGGTCCGCCCTCGAGGGGCCCCTCCCAAGGCGCTTGGCGCCAATGTTGGGGATTGGGGTCCCCCAAACCCCAGCGCCGGACCTACCCTGCCACCCTGCCACCACCCGGGGCCGCTAAGGGCACCGCCGGTGATTCAGGGCAGGAGAAAGGGCAGGGCCCTCGGAGTCCACGGCGACCTTCGAGGCCTTCGTGCGAAAAAGCCTCAGCCCACGCTCCCGCTCGCCATCGCCCTCACCTCAGCCCCCCCTCCGCTCGCCGCAGAGCCAGTGGATTGGGACTCCCGACCTCCTTGGGGCTAAACCTAACCCACGGTCGGCCACTGAGGGGCCCCTCCCAAGGGACCTGGCGCCGCAACGCCGGGGATTGGGGACCCCCGAGCCCCAGCGCTGGACTCACCCTGCCGCCCCGTCGCCAAACAGGGCGCTAGGGGCGTCGCTGTTCATTCAGGGCGGGAGAACGGGCAGGGACCTCCGAGCCCCCAGCAATCTTTGAAATCTCCCTGAGACAAAACACTTGGGCCCAGGCTCCTGCTTGCCACTGCCCTCACCTTGGCCAGCCCTTTCGCTTGCTGCACAGCCGGATGATTAGGGGTGCCGGCCTCCTAGGGGTAACCCTAACCCTAGGTCGGACCCCAATGGCCCCTCCCAAGGAGCCCGGCGATTCAACGCTGGGGCTCAGGGATCCCCGAGCCCCAGCGTCGGACTCAACATGCTCCCCCGCTGCCACCTGGGCCGCTAGGGGCACCGCAGGTCTTTCGGGACGGGAGAACGTTCAGTGTCCTCCGGGCCCCCGGCAACCTTTGAAGGCCACCCGGTCCAAAACGCTTTGGTCCACGCTCCCGCTCGCCAGCCTCCTCAACTCGGGCCGTTCCTCCGCTCACCCCACACCCAGCGGATCGAGCTAGCCGGCCTCCTGGGGGCTAACCCTAACCCTAGGTTGGCCCCTGAGGGGCCCATCCCAAGGCGCCTGGTGCAGCAACGCCGGGGATTGGGGTCCCCCAAGCCCTAGCACCGGACTCACCCTGCTACCCCGCCTCCACCCAGGCCTCTAGGGGCGTTGCCGGTCTTTCAGGGCAGGAGAACGTGCAGCGCCGTCCGAGCGCCCGGCGAACTTCGAAGGCCCGCCCACCAAAACGCTTGTGCCCATGCTAACGCTTCCCAGCGCCCTCACCTTGGCCCGCCCCTCTGCTCCCCACATACCCGGTGGATGGGGCCTCCTGACCTCTTTGGGGCGAAACCTACCCCTAGGTCTTTCCTGGAGGGGCCCCTCCCATGGGGCCAGGCACCGCAAGAATGGGGATTGGGTACCCTGCAGCCCCAGCGCCGGACTCACCCTGCCACCCAGCCTCCACCCAGGCCGCTAGAGCGCCGCAGGTCTTTCAGTATGGGAGAACCTGAAGGACCCTCCGAGCCCCCAGCGACCTTTGAGAGCCACCCGCGCCAAAACACTTGGGCCCACGCTCCCGCTCGGCAGCGCCCTCACCTCGGCCCGCCCCTCCGCTCACCGCGCAGTCTGATGATCGGGCCTGCCGGCCTCCTAGGGATAACCCGAAATCAAGGTCTAACACAATGGGCCCTTCCCAAGGGGCCTGTCACCTCAATGCTGGGGATTGGGGACCCATGAGCCCCAGCATCGTACTCACCATGGTCCCCCACTGCCACCTGGGCCGTTAGGGGCACCGCCGGTCATTCAGGGTGGGAGAATGGGCAGGGACCTCCGAGCCCCCGGCGACTTTCGAAGGCCACCAGCGCGAAAGCTCTTGGGCCCACGCTCCCGCTTGCCAGGGCTCTCACCCCGGCCCACCCCTCCACTCGCCGCACAGCTGGCAGATCAGGCCTGCAGGCATCCTGGGGTCTAACCCTAACCGTAGGTCAGCCCCCGAGGGGCCCTTTCCAAGGGGCTTGGCGCCAAAACGCTGGGGATTAGGGATGCCCAATCCCCAGCGCCGGACTCACCCATTCCCCCCCCCCCGCCACCACTAGGGCCACTAGGGGCGCCACCGTTCTTTCAGGGCAGGAGAACGGGAAGAGCTCTCCGAGCTCCCTGCAACATTCGAAGTCCACCAGCGCCAAAGAGCTTGGACTCACGCTCCTGCTCGCCAGCGCTCTCACCTCGGCCCGCCCCTCCACTCAACACAGAGTTGGGGAGTCGGGCCTGCCATGCTTCTGGGGGCTAACGGTAACCCAAGTTCGGCCCCCAGGGGCCCTTCCCAAGGGGCTGCCGCCGCAACGCTGGGAATTGGGGACCCCCGAGCCCCAGCGCCGGACTCAACCTGCCCCCCCACCGCCACCTGGGCCGCTAGGGGCACCGCCATTCATTCAGGCGGGAGAAGGAGCAGAGTCCTCCGAGCCTCCATTGAAATTCTAAGGCCACCCGCCCCAAAACGCTGCGGTCCACGCTCACACTCGCCAGCACCATCACCTCGGTCCACCCTGCCACTCACCGCACAGCCGGTGGATAGAGCCTGCCGGCCTCCTAAGGGCTAACCCTAACCCTAGGTCCGCCCCTGAGGGGCCCCTCCCAAGGTGCTTGGCGCTGCAATGCTGGGGATTGGGGTCCCCCAAGCCCCAGCTCCGGACTTACCCTGCCGCCCTGCCACCACCCGGGGGCGCTAAAGGCTCCGCCGGTCATTCAGGGCGGGAAAAAGGGCAGGGATCTCTGAGTCCACAGCGACCTTCAAGGCCTTCGCGCGAAAAAGCCTCAGCCCACTCTCCCTCTCGCCAGCACCCTCACCTCAACCCGCCCTTCTGCTTGCCGCAGAGCCGGTGGATTGGGCCTCCTGGCCTCCTTGGGTCTAAACCTAACCCAAGTCGGCCACCGAGGGGCACCTCAAAAGGGGATGCCGCCGCAACACCAGGGATTGGGGACCCCTGAGCCCCAGGGCTGGACTCACCATGCTACCCCACCACCACCCGGGCCGCTAGGGGCGCCGCAGGTCATTTAGGGCAGAACGGGTAGGGCCCTCCGAGTCCCCGGAGACATTCGAAGGCCCTCCGCACCAAAACGTTTGGGCCCACGCTCAAGCTCGCCAGTGCCCTCACCTCGGACTGCCGCTCCGCTCGCCGCAGAGCCGGCGGATTGGGCCTCCCGGCCTCCTGGGGGCTAACAGTAACCCTACGTTGGGCCCCAAAGGGCCCCTCCCAAGGGGCGTGGCGCAGCAATGCCGGGGATTGGGGACCCCCAAGCCCAAGCGCCGGAGTCACCGTGCCACCCCACGGCCACCCGGTATGGTACTGGCGCCGCCGGTCATTCAGGACGGGAGAACAGGCAGGACCCTGCGAGCCCCTGGCAAACTTTGAAGGCCCCACCCGCGCTAAAACGCTTGGGCCCACGCTCCTGCTCTCCAGCGCCCTCACCTCGGCTGGCCCCTCTGATCGCTGCACATCTGGCGGTTTGGGCCTGCCGGCCTCCTGGGGGTAACCCAAATGCTAGGTCGACCCCGAAGTCCCCCTTCCAAGGGGCCTAGCGCCGCAACGCCGGGGATTGGGGACCCCCGAGCCCAAGCGCTGGACTCACCGTGCCCCCCACTGCCACCCAGGACGGTAGGGGCGCTGCCGGTCATTCAGGGCGGGAGAACGGGCAGGGCCGTCTGAGCCCCCAGCGACCATCGAAGGCCCCCTGCGCCAAAACGCTAGGGCCCACGCTCCCTCTCCTCAGCACCCTGCCCTCAGCCCGCCCCTCCGCTCACTGCACAGCTGGTGGATCAGGCCTGCCGGCCTCCTGGGTGCTAACCCTAACCCTACGTCAGCCCCCGAGGCGCCCCTCCCAAGGGGCATGGCGTGGCAAAGCCAGGGATTGGGGACCCCCGAGCCCCAGCGCCGGACTCACCCTGCCGTCCTGCCACCAACCGGGCCACTGGGGCGCCTCCGGTCATTCAGGGCAGAGAACGGAAAGGGCCCTCCGAGGCTTGGCAACCAATCAAGGCCCCCCGCGCCCAAACGATTGGGCCCACGCTCCTGCTTGCCAGCGCCCTCACCTCAGCCCGCCCCTCCATTCTCCGCACAGCCTTTGGATTGGGCCTGCTGGCTTCCTGGCGGGTAACACGAACCCTAGGTCGGCCCCCGAGGGGCCTCTCCCAAGGGGCCTGGTGCCGCAACGCCGGGGATTGGGGACATCCGAGCCCCAGCGCAAGATTCACCCTGCCACCTTGCCGACACCCAGGTGGCTAGGGACGCCGCCGGTCATTCAGGGCGGTAGAATGGGTAGGGACCTCCGAAGCCCCAGCGACCATCGAAAGCCCCCCGCGCGAAAACGCTTGGGCCCACGCTCCCGCTCGCCAGCACCCTCACCTTGGCCTGACCTTCCGCTCACTGCACAGCTGGCAGATAGGGCCTGCCAGCCTCCTGGTGGCTAACCCTAACCTTAGTTCGGCCCCCGAGGGCCCCCTTCCAAGGGGCCTGGCGCCTCAACGCCGGGGATTGTGGACCCCAGAGCTTCAGTGCCAGACTCACTCTGCCACCCCACTGTAACCTGGGCTGCTGTGGGCGCCACCGGTAATTCAGGGCAAAAGAACCGGCAGGGCGCTCCGAGCCACCTGCGACCTTCGAAGGCACCCCGTGCCAAAATGCTTGGGCCCACGCTCCCGCTCGCCAGCGCCCTCACTTCTGCCCACCCCTCCACTTGCTGCACAGCTGGCAGATCGGGCCTGCTGGCCTCCTTGGGGCAAACCCTAACCCTAGGTCGGCCCCGAGTGGCCCCTTCCAAAGGCAGTGGCACCGCAACGACGGGGGTTGGGGACCCCCGAGCCCCAGTACCGGACTCACACTGCTGCCCCGCCGCCACCCGGGCTGCTAGGGATGCTGCCAGTCATTCAGTGCAGGAGAACAGGCAGGGACATCCAAGCTCCCAGAGACCTTCGAACGCCCCCCGCGCCAAAACGCTTGGGCCCACGCTCCCGCTCCCCAGTGCCCTCACCTTGGCCCGCCCCTCTTCTCACTGCACAGCTGGCGCATCGGGCCTGCCGGCCTCCTGGGGGCTAACCCTAACCCTAGGTCGGCCCTCGAGGGCCTCCTCCCAAGGGAACTGGCACCACAACGCCAGGGGTTTGGGACCCCCGAGCCCCAGCGCCAACTCACCCTGCTGCCCCGCAGCCACCCGGGCTGCTAGGGTCGCCGCTGGTCATTCAGGGCTAGAGAACTGGCCCCTTGGGAGGGGTTGCATTTTGGTGCTGGCCGAGGTGAGGGCGCTGTCGAGCGGGAACATAGGCCGAAGAGTTTTGGCGCGAAGGGCCTTCAAAGGTCATCGGGCACTCGGAGGTCCCTGCCAGTGTTCCCTCCTTGAATGACCGGCTGCGCCCCTAGCAGCCCGGGCAGCGGTGGCGGGGCGGCAGGGTGAGTCCGGCGCTGGGGCTAGTGTGTCCACAATCCCCGGCGTTGCGGCGCTAGGCCCCTTGGAAAGGGCCCCTCAGGGGCCATCCTACTTTTAGGGTTACACACCATGAGGCCGGCAGGCCCAATCGGCCGGCTGTGCAGCGAGCGGAGGGGTGGGCTGAGGTGAGGGCCCTGGCGAGAGGGAGCATGGGACCAAGCGTTTTGGTGCAAGGGGCCTTCGAAGGTCACTGGGGGTTCGGAGGGTCCTGCCCGTTCTCCCGCTCTGAACGATCAGCGGCGCCGCTCGCGGCCCCGGTGGCGGAGGGGTGGCAGGGTGAGTCCGGCACTGGGGCTCAGGGGTCCCCTATCCCAACTTTGAGGAGCCAGGCCCCTTGGGAGGGGCCCATTGGGGGCCAACCTAAAGTTAGGGTTAGCACCCAGGAAGCCCTCAGGCCCTATCTGCCGGCAGTGCGGTGAGCGGAGGGCCAGACCGAGGTGAGGACGCTTGTGAGCGGGAGCGTGGACCCAAGCGTTTTGTCATGGGGGGCCTTAGAAAGTCCCCGGGGGCTCGGAGGGACCAGCACTTTCCCCCACTCTAAATGAACGGCGGCGCCCCTAGCGGCCCAGGTGGCTGCGGGGGTGGCAAGGTGAGTCTGGCACTGGGGCTCGGGGGTCAAAAATCCCCAAGGTTGCAGCGCCAGGTCCCTTGGGAGGGGCCCCTCGGGGGCTGACCTAGGGTTAGGGTTAGCCCCCAGAATGCCGGCAGTCGCTATCGGCTGGCTGTGCGGCGAACGGAGGGGTGGGCTGAGGTCAGGGTGCTGGCAAGCCGGAGCGTGGGCCCAAGCGTTTTGGTGCGGTGGGCCTTCGAAGGTCTCCAGGGTTTGGAAGGCCCTGCCCGTCTCCTACACTGAACGACTGGCGGCGCCCCTAGCGGCCTGGGTTTCGGTCGGGCTTCAGGTTGAGTCTGGCTCTGAGCCTCGGGGGTCCCCAATCCCCGGCGTTGCGGCGCCAGGCCCCTTGGGAGGGGGCCATTGAGGGCCGACTTAGGGTTAGGGTTATCCCATAGGAGGCCAGAAGGCCATATCTGCCAGCTGTGGGGCGAGCGGAGGGGTAGGCCGAGGTGAGGGCGCTGGCGAGCGGGACCTGGGCCCAATCATTTTGGCGTGGTGGGGCTTCGAAGGTCGCTGGGGCTCGGAGGGCCCTGCCCTTTCCACCGCCCTGAATGACCGGGGGCGCCCCTAGCGGCCCAGGTGGCGGTGGGGCAGCAGGGTGATTCTGGCGCTGGGGCTTGGGGGTCCCCAATCCCCAGCGTTGGGGTGCCAGGCCCCTTGGTAGGGGCCCCTCGGTGGCCGACCTAGGGTTAGGGTTATTCCCCAGGTGGCCGGTAGGCCCTATCCGCCGGCTGTGAGGCGAGCGGTGGGGCGGGCCGAGGTGAGGGCACTGGTGAGCGGAAGCATGGGCCCATCGTTTTGGGGCAGGAGGTGTTCGAAGGTCCATGGATGCTCGGAGGGCCCTGCCCATTCTCACACCCTGAATGAGCAGTGGCGTCCCTAGCGGCCTGGGTGAGTCCTGCACTGGGTTTCAGGTGTCCCCAATCCCCAGCGTTGTGGCACCAGGCCCCTTTGGCGGGGCCCCTCGGGATCCGACCTAGGGTAGTGTTAGCCCCCAGCAGGCCGGCAGGCCCAATCTGCCAGCTGTGCGGCGTGCGAAAGTGCGGACCAAGGTGATGGCTCTGGCGAGCGGGAGTGTGGGCCCAAGTGTTTGGCGCGGGGGGCCTTTGAAGATCGCCGGTGGCTTGGAGGGCCCTGCCAGTACTCCCACCCTGAATGACCGGTTGCGCCCCTAGAGGCCTGGGTGGTGGCGGGGCGGCAGGGTGAGTCCGGTGCTGGGCCTCAGGGGTCCCCAATCCCTGGTGTTGCAGCACCAGGCCCCTTGGGAGGGGCCCCTTGGGGGCTGACCTAGGGTTAGGGTTAGCCCCCAGGAGGCCGACAGGCCCGATATGTGGGCTGTGCGACAAGCGGAGGGGCGGTCCGAGGTGATGGCTCTGGCGAGCGGGATTGTGGGCCCTAGCGTTTTGGCGCCGGGGGCCTTCGAAGGTCACCAGGGGCTCTGAGGGCCCTGCCCGGTCTCCCGCCCTGAATGATTGACGCCGCCCGTAGCGGCCCGGTGGCAGCGGGTCGGATGGGTGAGTCTGGCACTGGGGCTCGGTGGTCCCCAATCCCCGGTGTTCCAGCTCCAGGCCCCTTGGGATGGGCCTATCTGGGGCCGACCTAGGGTTAGGGTTAGTCCGCAGGATGCCGGGAGGCCCGATCCACCGGCTGCACGGCGAGCGGTGGGTGGGCCGAGGTGAGGGCGCTGGCGAGCGGGAGCGTGGGCCCAAGTGTTTTGGCGCAGGATGCCTTTGAATGTGGCCCTGTCTCAGAGGGCCCTGCCGTTCTCCTGCCCTGAATGACTGGCGGTGCCCCTACCGGCCCTTGTGGTGGTGGGGCAGCAGGGTGTGTCTGGAGCTGGGGCTCTGTGGTCCCCAATCCCCGCCATTGGGGTGCCAGGCCCCTTGGTAGGGGCCCCTCGGGGGCCGACCTAGAGTTAGGGTTATTCCCCAGGTGGCCAGCGGGCCCTCTCCGCCGGCTGTGCGGCGAGCGGTGGGGCGGGCCGAGGTAAGGGCGCTGGCGAGTGGGAGCGTGGGCCCAAGGGTTTTGGTGCAGGGGCCTTCGAAGTTCGCAGGGGCCTCAGAGGGCCCTGCCCGTTCTCCCGCCCTGAACGACCGATGGTGCCCCTAGCAGCCCGGGTGGCGGTGGGGCGGCAGGGTCAGTCCGGTGCTGGGGCTCGGGGGTGTTGGGGCGCCAAGACCCTAGGGAAGGGCCCCTCGGGCGTCAACACAGGGTTAGGTTTAGCCCCCAGGCGGCCGACTGGCTCGATATGCGGGCTGGGGACAAGCTGCGGGGCAGGCCGAGGTGAGCACGCTGGCTAGCGGGAGCATGGGCCCAAGCGTTTTGGCGTGGGGTGCCTTCGAATGTGGCCGGGTCTCGGAGGACCCTGCCCTTTCTCCCGCCCTGAATGACTGGCAGTGCCCCTAGCAGCCCGGGTGGCAGTGGGGCGGCAGGGTGTGTCCAGAACTGAGGCTCTGTGGTCTCCAATCCCCGGCGTTGTGGTGCCAGGCTCCTTGGTAGGGGACCCTTGGGGGCCGACCTAGGGATAGGGTTATTCCCCAGGTGGCCAGCAGGCCCTATCCGCCGGTTGTCCGGTGAGCCGTGGGGCGGGCCGAGGTGAGGGCTCTGGTGAGCGTGAGCGTGGGCCCAAGCGTTTTGGGGCAGGAGGCGTTCGAAGGTCGATGGATGCTCTAAGGGCCCTGCCCGTTCTTACACCCTGAGTGAGCAGTGGCGTCCCTAGAGGCCCGGTTGGCATGGGGCGCCAGGGTGAGTCCTGCGCTCGGTTTCAGGAGTCCCCAATCCCCGGCGTTGCAGTGCCAGGCCCCTTGGGCGGGGCCCCTCGGTACCCGACCTAGGGTTAATGTTAGCCCCTAGCACACCAGCAGGCCCACTCGGCCGGCTATGCACCGTGCGAAAGTGTGGACCGAGGTGAGGGCGCTGGCGAGCGGGAGCATGGGCCCAAGCGTTTTGGCGCGGGGGGCCTTCGAAGGTCACCGGCGGCGGCTGGGAGGGCCCTGCCAGTACTCCCGCCCTGAATGAATGGTGGCGCCCCTAGAGGCCCGGAGGGCGGCGGGGCGTCAGGGTGAGTCCGGCGCTGGGCCTCGGGGGTCTCCAATCCCCGCCGTTGTGACGCCAGGCCCCTTGGGAGGGGCCACTCGTGGGCCGACCTAGGGTTAGGGTTAGCCCCCAGGCGGCCGGCAGGCCCTATCGGCCGGATGTGCAGGTAGCAGAAGGCCAAACCGAGGTGAGGGCACTGGCGAGCGGGAGCGTGGTCCAACCATTTTGGCTCGGGGGGGGGGGGATGGCCTTCGAAGGTCGCCTAGGGCTCGGAGGGCCCTGCCCATTCTACAGTCCTGAATGACCAGAGGCGCCCCTAGTGGCCCGGAGGGAGACGGGGCGACAGGGTGAGTCCGGCGCTGGGGCTCAGGGGTCCCAAATCCTCGGCGTTGCGGTGCCAGGCCCCTTGGGAGGGGCCCCTCGGTGGCCGACCTAGGATAAGGGTTAGCCCACAGGAGGCCGGTAGGCCCGATCCGCCAACTGTGCGGCTAGTGGTGGGCTGGCTGAGGTGAGGGCGTTGGTGAGTGGGAGCGTTGGCTCAAGTGTTTTGGCGCTGGGTGCCTTCGAATGTGGCTGGGTCTTGGAGGGCCCTGCCCATTCTCCCGCCCTGAACGAGCGCCTGCGCCCCTAGCCGCCCGGGTGGCGGCGGGATGGCAGGGTGAGTTCAGCGCTGGGACTCTGGGGTCCCCATGCCTGGCGTTGCAGCGCCAGGCCCCTAGGGTGGGGCCCCTTGGGGGCCCACCTGGGTTAGGGTAAGCCCCCAGGAGGTTGGCAGGCCCGATCCGCCGGCTGTGGGGCGAGCGAAAGTGTGCACCGAGGTGAGGGCGCTGGCGAGCAGGAGCATAGGCCAAAGCGTTTTGGCGTGGGGGGCCTTCGAAGGTCGCTGGCGGCTGGGACGGTCCTGCCCTTATTCCCGCCCTGAATGACCGGTGGCGCCCCTAGAGGCCCAGGCGGTGGCAGGGCGGTAGGGTGAGTCCGGCGCTGGTCCTCGTGGGTGCCCAACTCCCGGCGTTGTGGCACCAGGCCCCTTGAGAGGGGCCCCTCGGGGGCCCACGTAGGGTTAGGGTTAGCCCCCAGGAGGCCGGCAGGTCCGATATGCCTTCTGTGCGACAAGCGGAGGGGCGGGCTGAGGTGAGGGCTCTGGCGAGTGGGACAGTGGGCCCAAGCGTTTTTGCGCAGGGAGCCTTTGAAGGTCTCCGGGGGCTTGGAGGGCCCTGCCCGTTCTCCCGCCCCGAAAGACCGGCGGCAGCCCTCGAGGCCCGGCTGGCGGCGGGGCGGAAGGGTGAGTTCGGCTCTTGGGCTCGGGGGTCCCCAATCCCCGGCGTTGCAGCGCCAGGCCCCTTGGGAGGGGCCCCTCAGAGGCCAACCTAGGATTAGTGTTAGCCCCCAGAAGGCCGGCAGGCCCGATCGGCTGGCTGTGCGGTGAGCGAAGGGGTGGCTGAGGTGAGGGCCCTGGCGAGCGGGAGCGTGGGCCCAAGCCTTTTGGCGCGGGGGGCCTTCGATCGTCGCTGGGGGCTCGGAGGGCCCTGCCGGGTCTACCACCCTGAATGATCAACGCCACCCGTATTGGCCCGGGTGGCGGCGGGGCGGAAGGGTGAGTCCGGCGCTGGGGCTCGGTGGTCCCCAGTCCCCGGTGTTTCGGCTCCAACCCCCTTGTGATTGGCCTATCCGGGGCCGACCTAGGGTTAGGGTTAGCCCACAGGAAGCCGGCAGGCCCGATCTGCTGGCTGTGCGGCGAGCGGTGGGTGGGCCGAAGTGAGGGGGCTGGCGAGCGGGAGCGTGGGCCCAAGCGTTTTGGCTTGGGGTGTCTTCGAATGTGTCTGGGTCTGGGAGGGCCCTGCCCGTTCTCCCACCCTGAATGACTGCCGGTGCCCCTAGTGGCCCGGGTGGCGGTGGGGCGGCAGGGTGTGTCCGGAGCTGGGGCTCTGTGGTCCCCAATCCCCAGCGTTGGGGTGCCAGGCACCTTTTTAGTGGCCCCTCGGGGGCCGACATAGCATTAGGGTTATTCCCCAGGTGGCCGGCAGGCCCTATCCGCCACCTGTGCAGTGAGCGGTGGGGTGGGCTGAGGTGAGGGCTCTGGTGAGCGTGAGCGTGGGCCCAAGCGTTTTGGGGCAGGAGGCGTTCGAAGGTCCATGGATGCTCAGAGGGCCCTGCCCGTTCTCACACCCTGAATGAGCAGTCGCGTCCCTAGCGGCCCGGGTAGCATGGGGCACCAGGGTGAGTCCTGCGCTGGGTTTAAGGGATCCCCAATCCCCGGCGTTACGGCGCCAGGCCCATTGGGTGGGGCCCCTCAGATCCGACCTAGGGTTAGTGTTAGCCCCCAGCACACAGGCAGGCCCAATCTGCCGGCTGTGCGGCATGCAAAAGGGCTGACCGAGGTGAGGGCGCACGTGGGTTGGGGCGTGGGCCCAAGCATTTTGGCGCTGGGTGCCTTGGAATGTGGCTGGGGCTCGGAGCGCCCTGACCTTTCTCCCGCCCTGAATGATCGGCGGCGCCCCTAGCGGCCCAGGTGGCGGTGGGGTGGCAGGGTGAGTCAGGCGCTGGGGATCAGGGGTCCCCGATCCTCAGAGTTGCGGTGCCAGGCCCCTTGGGATGGGCCCCTTGGCGGCCGACCTAGGGTTAACGTTAGCCCCCAGGAGGCTGGCAGGCCCGATCTGCCAGCTGTGCGGCGAGCGGAGTGGCGAACCGAGGTGAGGGCGCTGGCAAGAGGGAGCGTGGACCCAAGCGTTTTGACCCAGGGGCCCTACGAAGGTCGCTGGGGGCTCGGAGTGCCCTGCCCGGTCTCCCGCTCTGAATGACTGGCTACGCCCCTAGCGGCCTGGGTGGCGGCGGGGCGGCAGGGTGAGTCTGGCGCTGGGGCTTGGGGCCCCAATCCCCGGTGTTGCGGCGCCAGGCCCCTTGGGAGGGGCCCCTTGGGGGCCGACCTAGGGTTAGGGTTAGCCCCCTGGAAGCCTGCAGGCCCAATCCGCCAGATGTGCAACGAGCAGAAGGGCGGGCCAAGATGAGGGCGCTGGCGAGCGGGAGCGTGGGCCCAAGCGTTTTGGCTTGGGGGGCCTTCGAAGGTCGCCTGGGGATCAAAGGGCCCTGCCCGTTCTCCAGTCCTGAATGACCAGCGGCACCCCTACCAGCCCGGAGGGATGCGGGGCGACAGGGTGAGTCCGGCGCTGGGGCTCAGGGGTCCCAATCCCCCTCGTTGCGGCCCCAGGCCCCTTGGGAGGGGCCCCCCGGGGGCCGACCTAGGGTTAGAATTAGTACCCAGGTGGCCGGCAGGCCCGATCCGCCGGCTGTGCGGGGAGTGGAGGTTCGGGCCGAGGTGAGGGCACTGGCGAGCGGGAGCATGGGCCCAAGCGTTTTGGCGCGGAGGGCCTAAGAAGGTCGCCGGGGGCTCGGAGGGCCCTGCCTGGTCTCCCACCATGAATGACCGGCGCTGCCCCTACTGGCGCGGGTGGTGGCGGGGCGGCAGGGTGAGTCCAGGCCTGGGGCTCGGTGGTCGCCAATCCCCGGTGTTGCGGTGCCAGACCCCTTGGGATGGGCCTATCCGGGGCTGACCTAGGGTTAGGGTTAGCCCACATGAGGCCAGCAGGCCCGATCCGCCGGCTGTGCGGGGAGCAGGGGGCGGGCTGAGGTGAGGGCGCTGGAGAGCGGGAGCGTGGGCCCAAGTGTTTTGGCGCGTTGTGCCTTCGAATGTGGCCGGTCTGGGAGGGCCCTGCCCGTTCTCCCGCCCTGAATGACTGGTGGTGCCCCTAGCGGCAGGGGTGGCGGTCGGGCCGCAGGGTGTGTCCGGAGCTGGGGCTTGGGGGTCTCCAATTCCCAACGTTGCGGCGCCAGGTCCTTTGGGAGGGGCTCCTCTGGGGCTGACCTATGGTTAGGGTTAGCCCCAAGGAGGCCAGCAGGCCCCATCGGCTGGCTGTTTGGTGAGCAGTGTAGGGGGTCGTGGTGAGTGCTCGGGGTAGGGAGAGCGTAGACCCAAGAGTTGTGACCCCGGGGGGCCTTCAAAGGTTGCTGTGGGCTCAGGGGGCCTGCCTCTTCTCCAGCCCTGAATGCTCTACATTGCCCCGAGGAGCCCGGGTGGTGGCACGGTGGCAGCCTGAGTCAGGCGTTGTGGCTCGGGGGTCCCCAATCCTAGGCACTGTGGCGCTAAGGCCCATTGGGAGTGGGCCCCTTGGCAGCTGACCTAGGGTTGGGGTTAGCCCCCAGAAGGCTGGCAGGCCCGATATGCCAGCTGAGGGGCGAGTGGGGCAGTGGGCCAAGGTGAGGGCAAGGGGCAGGGGGAGCGTGAGCCCAAGCGTTGTGGCATAGGGGTCTTCAAAGGTGGCAGGGGTCTTGGGGCCTCTTTTGGTTCTCCGGCCCTGAATGCTCGGCGTCGCCTCTAGGGACTTGGGTGACCTTCTGGTAGTAGGCTGAGTGCCGCTGGGGCTCGGGATTCCCCAGTCCTATGCGGTGCTGCACCAGGCCCCTAGGAAAGGGCCCCTCAGTCTCCGACCAAAGTTTAGGGTTAGGCCCCAGGATCCCAACAAGCCCGATCTTCCATCTGAGTGGTGAGCAAGGCAGCTTGCCAAGGTGAAAGTGTGGGGGAGGGGGAGCGTGGGCCCAAGCGTTGTGGCTCAGGAGGCCATTGAATTTTGCCGGGGGCTCGGGGGTCCCTGCCCATTCTCCCGCCCTGAATGCTGGGCAGCACCCTGAGGGCCCCAGGGGGGCTGCAAAGTGGCAGGCTGAGTCCCACACTTGGGCTCAGGGGTCCCCAATCCCTGGCACTGCGCTCCAGGCCCCTGGGGAGGCTCCCCTTGGCGGCCAATCTAGGGTTAGGGTTAGGCCCCAGGAGCCCAGCAGGCCCGATCCGCTGGCTGTGTGGCGATTGGAGCGGTGGGTGGAGGGGATGACGCGGGGTAGTGGTAGAGTGGTCCCAAGTGTTGTGACGCTGGGGGCCGTCGAAGTCGCTGGGGGCTCGTGGGCCCTGACGGTTCTCCTGAATGTTCGTCTGAACGCTGAGTCCTGAATGCTCAGCGGCGCCCCGAGGGGACCGGTTGGCTGCAGGTGGGCAAGCTGAGTCCAGCGCTGGGGTCAGTGGTCCCCTATCCCCGACGCTGTGGCTCCAGGCCCCTGGGGAGGGACCCCTAGTCGACTGACCTAGGGTTAGGGTTAGGCCTCAGGAGACTGACAGGCCCGATCCGCCAGCTGTGCAGGGAGCAGAGCAGCAGGCTGAGGTGAGTACGTGGGGGAGGGGGAGCGTGGCCCCCAGTGTTGGGGCACAGGGGGCCTTCAAATGTCCCTGGGTTTTTTTTCTCCTTCTGTAAAGCTCTGGATTTGGACTGCTCACACTTGCTTTCAGATTTTATCATCTACATTGAGAAGAGTTGCCCTGGAATTCCTTTCCTTATCACGGGTTGCTGGGATGGCATCAAGATCCTCCTGATCCACTGAGAGCAGTGTGGTGTATTCCCTTCGTGTGTTCTCTGTATGAGTATGGACAAAATTGACATTCAGAAACAGTCCACTTTTCTGAATTTAGAAGCTATTTAAGGAAGCCAGTTTCATTGAAAAATCAAAATTAACTAATATGGAAAACCTAGAATTTTCATCTGAAACTGTGGACAAATTGGAGTGTGGAAATGAAAAGAAAAATTTTAAAAAGAAACAAATTTCTCTAAAAGTGAGGCAGCCAACTTGAGAGAAGGAATTCAGAAAATTGACACGAACATACCTGTAGAAAAACAGTTCAGATTTCCCATCGTGGGGAGCTTCACACCTGTTAACCAAACTGCAAGGGCTGGGCTCACAGAGTGACAGTTGAAATGGAAGGGAAGGTGTGCATCACCATCATGTTGCCATGACGATGGCTCATGCTAGAACCTTCAGAGCCCAAGGCAGCTCTGCACAGTGTGCATTGATAGAGGAAAGTGGGTCGGGGTTGGGTAGATGGATGATGGGTATGAAGGAGGACACAGATCAGCACTAAGTGTTGTATGTAAGTGATGAATGACCGAATTCTACTCCAGAAACCAATACTGTACTGTATGTTAACTAACTAACTAAAAAAAAAAAAAAAGGATACCCCTGGCAGGGACACATAGGAGACTTAAATTTTCTTTTTACATCTGCTATTCTATAAAACTTTTATTAGTAAAACACTGTTTAAAAAAGTCTTTCCTGGGTTTCCTGGGTGGCTTAGTGGGTTAAGCATCTGCCTTCAGCTCAAGTCAGGCTTCTGGACTCCAGGGATCAAACCCAGCATCAAGCTCCCCACTCAGTGGGGAGTCTGCATCTCCCTCTGCCCCTCACTGCACTCGTGCACTCTGTCTTGTTCTCTTTTGCTCTCTCAAATAAATAAGATCCCCAGGATGTCCCTGTTTTCCTTCCAAGGAGCCCGTTGAAGCCAAGAGTGACACTAATGTCTCAGGGGAGAACTGCCTGAGCCACAAGCTAAGTATGCAAACATATCTTACTCATTTTCCAATAAATTTCATTACTTTGGATTCCAAGTTTCCTTTCTGCAGGGGATAGAAAAACATTCTTGGAAATACTGGATTTCTCCTGTGTTTCAGATTATAAAGGTCCTTAGTGCATTGACCTCCCTCTCTCCTGCCCTCCATCCTGAATTTCCGTTGTGTAATGTGGATAGTTCTGTGTGGACAGCAGGTCCTCCCCACCACTGGATGGGGCCTCCCGTGGTGTGTGTGCAGGTCATGGGGCCAGGCTACTCCTGCAGTGGGTGTCCTGCATGGACTCATAAGATGAGGCAGGTCCCAGCTGGGCAGGACCCTCTGGCTGCTGAGGTCAGTCTGTGCACTCTGAGTGTTTGGACCCCAAACCTCTCTGCTGGTTTCACCCCTTGTCCATCCACTCCCTAGAGCTGTCATGCAGGGGGCCACATAAATTGTAACCATCTGCCGGACCAGCAACATGCTCTGTGTGGTCCCTTGCAAAATGAAAATTCAGAACCCCGTGGGCAGAAAGCTAGAGATAATAAGCAGTTCTAGGCAAGAAAGATAGAAATGATTTTCTTTAAAGTATTTTATGGCTTAGATAACATAATAGGATTAAAGAATCCATGAATAACAGCATAAATTTACACATGAAGAAGCCATCCTTTTGGTTCTAGAGGTAATGCAATCATGCCATTTTATCCAATTGATACCTAAACAGATCATTTTTCTGGCACAGTTTTGTAAAACTTTATGAAATATGTCATTAAATGGATACTTTTAAGAAGTTAATTTTTAGATAATATCATCAAGTAATCACTGTCACTTTGGCAAATGTGGGATAACAACTATTCTTAGTTTATGCCTGTGAGAGGATTTTTGTTGTTGGTGGTGGTGTGAATGTAAGTATAGGTATTTAGAGTACCTTATAGGCTGTGATGGATCACAATGAATGGATTTCTGAAGTGATGTCAAAGTATAAATTATATTTATAACACCCAGAGCTGATTCTTGTGAACCAAAGTTTCCACAAAGATTTATTTTTTTATTTTTATTTCTTTTAGATTTTATTTATTTATTTGACAGAGAGAGAGACAGCCAGTGAGACAGGGAACACAAGCAGGAGAGTGGGAGAGGAAGGAGCAGGCTCCCAGTGGAGGAGCCCCACGTGGGGCTCGATCCCAGGACTCCGGGATCATGCCCTGACCTGAAGGCAGACGCTTAACAACTGAGCCACCCAGGTGCCCCTCCAAAAAGATGTAAATGGAAACAACTCAATTTCAGGAACCTCAATTTAACTTGAAGTGTACTTTGTCATTTTCATGTTTCCTCTGGTATTTGCCATAACCTGATGATTTGTCAATAGCCTCAAGTGGGCTCTGCATTTGCACATCATTCATGTCCATCAAGAGTAGATGCTGGAAAACACCTGAAACCTCAATTTGGAGAAGTAGGGACGGTCATCTGGGAGACAAGGATTGGCGAGAAATCCGGTGTGCCCCTTATTTTCAGCAGGGAGAGCAGGTCTATGAAGGAAAAACACAGGCACTTGTTTTGAAAGAACTGTGGTGAGGGCTGGCCGCTAACAGTTGTTACATTGTCTCTAGTTCAGTCCAAAGTAGAAGGCTGTGTTGGAGGAGGTGGTCCGGTTGTAGCTGAGCAGTTAAAAGTGCCAGGAGTCCACAGTTCGTGGTGTTCGGAAACTGAAACAGGAGATGTGCAGATGCATTACTTCTGTGTCCTCTTTTCCACTCTAGTTGGAGTGGCTCTCTTAGCAAAACTTACTTCATTTTGAATCTTTTTAAAAATTTTTTATTGTGTTATGTTAGTCACCATACAGTACATCCTTAGTTTTGGATATAATGTTCCATGATTCATTGTTTGCGTATAATACCCAGTGCTCCATGCAATATGTGCCCTCCCACTCACTCAACATAAATACACTCTCCTTACTCTTGTTCCCTCTTTCATCCCCCCTCCCTCTTAACTCATCCCTGTTTACCCTATACATTTAATGTACACTTGGTATTTCCTGAGTACCTGCTACCCTCCCTAGAATGTAAGGTGCCCCAAGGCAGCAATTTCGTTCTTGCTCGTTGGCTCGTTGCTCTGTCCCAGAGCTTAGAACAATAACATAACACATGCCGTGAAGGGTTACTTAAGAAATGAGCAAACAGAGCTTAATTAAGTGTTTGGCTTAACGCTACACCTCATTTTTAAGGCTTAATTTATAGTGGGATTAACACTGTTTACCTCACATTGGATATGTGATGCAAAGAGATGGAAAAAGCATTCTTTCAACTCTCTATTGTCATAGCCTGTGAAAATAAAGAGAAGCCTTGTCAAAGCGAACTCGGGGGAAGCTGGAAGGGACAATCACAGCACTCAGTGTCAGTTACAGGAAGGATTGTCAATTACAGACCCAAAAGAAGAATCCTCAACAGGAAAGAATCATCAATTACAGGCCCCAGCAGGAAAAGATGTACATTGCATGTCCTATAAGAAATGGACTACCCTGCAACCCAGACAATGAGAAACTGTCATCACCCCCAATTCTTGCTTTTCTGCAATGGACTTTCCTTCAAAACAACCTCTCCCAACTTCCTCCTTCTTTGCCATAAAATAAGTCCCTCTCCTTTGTTTGCTGAACTTGGCTATGGTTTTGCCATAGCTTGCAGGTCCTGAATTGTAATCTCTGTTAATCCCAAATAAATGCATTTTTGCTGGTAAAATATCTGATTGTTTTATTTTTAGGTGGAACCATCTAAACTCAGGATGTCCCAAAGGGAACTGTCTTCATTTATTTAAAGAAAAAATAGTAGATGCCTCTCACTCCCCTGCTCTCATATAACTTTCATGCTAGTTAGAAAGACACATATTCAACAATCACAGAGTTACAGAATTCAAAATTGTTATAGATGACATAAGAAATAACAGCAACAATAATAATAATCAACAACAATAATATCGAGTTTAGGCATCCACAAAGAATATTGCCATTAGGCTGGCAGAGTTCTTTTGTAGATATCTGCCCTGGGAAATGCTGGAATGTAGGGCGTGCAACAAACCTCTGCCTGCAAGAAGGAAGGAGAAAGCTTCTCTTTAGCCAAGATCAGGGACCTGACTCATGTTTCATGGTGGGTCAATTAGTGAGTGCATCCAAATATCCATGGGTACCTGCTGTCTTTAAAAGTAGAAAGAAGCTGGGGCTCCTGGGTGGCTCAGTTGGTTGAGTGTCTGCCTTCAGCTCAGGTCATGATCCCGGGGTCAGATCATGATCCCAGGGTCGTGGGATTGAGCCCTGTGTTGGCCTCCCCGCTTGGAGGGTAGCCTGCTTCTCCCTTTCCCCGGCTTGTGCTCTCTCTCTCTCTCAAATAAATAAATGAAATCTTAAAAAAAGAAAAAAGTAGTACAGCATAGTGACAAGGCCTCCAATCTCAGTCTTCCTGCCCATTAGATCACCTTTCTGGTCTCAGTGTTTGCATCTATAAAATGGGGATGATAGTAAGAGCATTTGCTTCTACATTGGTAGATGGTTGAATGAGATAATACATGTAAATGACATGATGCATTATGAGTGACTGAGATTATTCTGGAATTATTCTGGAAAATACATCCTAGAAAAGTGCGCTTAAAATGGACCCTAAAAATCATTATAGTCTACCTAATAGTTCGTGGATTATTGCAATGCCTAGCTTTATTTTCTTTCTTTAGCTGCCTATCATTTAACCATTTCAGTTTAAACGCATACACCCTTCAATAAAAGGATTAGGAAAAAAAGGAGAATAAGCTATTATTTAATGTACCGTGTGTAATAACACCCCAGGCACTTCGGCCTCATTTTTGTTTTTCTGAGCCGAAGGCAGGCGCTTAACCGCTGTGCCACCCAGGCGCCCCATTCATTTAATTTTAATTTCACATAAACAATGAATAAAAATTACTAAAAGGACATTTCTAATATTGCATGGGATATCATATTTGTTGCTTATTCAGAGAAGCCAAACGAGGGCTCAAAGCCTGAGTCAGTCTGCCAAATTCCTGTCCCCTAGTGGAGAGAGATATACTCTGGGGCCTGAGCTCAAGGACTGAGTAAGGCAGAGAGAACAGGCAAGTCTCCATAACTGCACTTCTAATCCTGACCCGCCCTCCTGCTAGATGTCCAGGCCATTCGAACAGGCAGCGCCTCTTTCTCTTTGGACTGACTCTACCAAATTACTAGACTCCTAGAGGACTTGCATCAAGCCTCGCTCTGCAGACGTGAGACACATGGTGTTTTTAGTCTTTGTCATCCCATAGAAACTAACACACATCAATACAAATCCACATCCTTACTATAACGAACTGCACAGTCTGGATGAAGGCTAAGCATACCGCTGGCCCAGCAGTGAGTTCCAGGTTTGGGAAGTACTCGCCATGCAGAAGCATCATCTCATTTAGCCTTTGCAACAACCCTACAAGGCAGAATATCTGTTATCACACCCATTTTACAGAAAACGGACCTGAGGCTCATGGAGTTTAAGTCACATAGCTAGAAAGAAGCAGAGTGAGAACTTGACCCCAAGTATCTTGGCTCAAGCATCAATGCTTGTAACTACCTCATTCTACTTTTGCCTGGAGCAGTTCAGGGTACAGAGAGAGGAAAATAAACAGATTTTCCAAAACGAAAGTTAGAAGCATGTGGTAAGGAAAATGATGGGGTCGTGGCACTTTTCCAGACCCTAGAATGTACAGAGAAAAAAAAACTGTGGCTTCAAGTCACATAATCCAAGCATGAAGCAATCGCTTGTGAATTCTGCTGTATCGCAAATGTCTCATTTAACCCCTTCAGATCTAGAGTTAAGTGTGTCCTTCAGTCCCCATTTCAGTGGAAGTGTCAATACTAGGGTCTTGAGGCAAAGACAAGTTACGTGCCACAGCCCCTAAGGAAATACTGAGCATCCAGCTAATGCAAATATCAGGGTAAATTTTTCAAGGATCCTTTACCCCACCCTGCCCTCTCCCTGGGCAAGAGTGCGCCCTTTCCACACAAATTCCAAAGCCTAGAGAATGAGACAAATGAACTTGTGTTTGTTTCCTGTAGATTGGGGGAAAGTGTTTGGTGGCAGATTCCAAATGGTTTACTTGTTGCTGGAGTTAGTTCCTGGTCTTAACACCAACTCTGAAAGGACGTTATTGCAACAACAACAAAGCAGCAGCAGCTTCATTTGCACAAAAAACTCCCTGGCCAGGGACACAAGTCTCTGGAATACAGTTGTGACTTGGTGTCAAACAAACTATGTAACTTTGGAAGCGCTCAAAGTAGGTGTGCTCAGATGGGCAGAAGGTAAAAGCTGCCAGAGTTGATGGTTTTAAAATGTGAACAGAACTAAATTTCACCTTGTCTCAGGACACAAGAGCATAAACATGATGCTGTTTGAGGGAAATAAAAAAGGCAACATCGGAACATTCATCAACAACAGAAGGCACAAATGGTGCAGGAGAAGACCTTTGTTTCTCTGCTCAAAATGTAGCTGAAAATATACATTTTGCAGCTGTATTTTAAAATACATAACATTTTTGGAAGCCAGTCCCTTGTCATCAATCTGACAGTCCACTTCTGCTGGAGCTTTAACATTTTCAAAACGTAATCTTCAAAGCCCAAACAAGAAAAAGAGTCTAAAGGACATGAAGGATCTCTGGGGGGGAATCCCTGTTTGATGACAAAGCACACTGCCATGAATTGCCCCTGTCAGAGGGAGGAGGCGAGAAAGCAGATGGCTGTGTTAGCTGACCGGACAGGTGAACAACAGAGACAGCCATTCCATTTGCTCAGGTAACTGGAGTACTTCTTCCACTCAGGTTTCTCTGGATCCACCACGTGTCAGGACCCTTTCGGGTGAAAATCACAGCCACCCAACTCAACAAACAAGCTAAAGCAAGAAATGAAATCGATTGGCTTACATGACTGCATGACTGCACGTGAGTTCCACATGACTGCAAAATGTAGCCTGGGAGTCCCAGGCTAGATGCTCAGTGTCACGAGACTTCCACTGTTTCCATCACCGTGGTCCTCTCAGATCTCTTTCCTTCCGTGTTGACTTCATCATCCCAACAGAGACCCAAAATGGCCTGCAACAACTCAGGCAAAAAAAAAGGGGGGGGGGGCTTTGGTATAATTCCCATTGGTCTAGCTCTGAGTCACATGCTCCAGGTTCTGAACCAATCACTGTAGCCAGAGGGATGGCTGATGCTGATTGGTCACATCTGGGGCACGTGTTCACTGGTGGCGCTAGGAATGAGGTGTGTTACCTTATAAACCTGGAAGGATGGTGACTCCGACCCCTCCCCTCCCCCCCCCCGGGGTCACCTGCTATAACTGGTAGGAGGGGAATAGATCCTGGGCAGGCAAGAACAGAATTCATTCTATCTTCACCATGGGATGTCCTGAGTCTTCTTGCACATCTCCAGTGATTCTTCGAATGTTCACTTCTTGTTCAGAACTTCTCCCATATGTTTTCCTGTTACCCTTGGTGATTTCCTCAACACTCCTGAGGCCGGGGTTATAGGTTTAGGCTGAATCACCTCAAACATATGACACGACCCCCCTTCCTTTATTGTCCAAGATGCCCCTATTATGCATTATTGTGCATAATCCCTGCTATGGTCTGAATGTTTGTGGCCCCTTAAATCCATATATTAAAATCCTAACTCCCAATGTGATGGCATTAGGGGGTGGGATCTTAGAGGTGTTTAGGTTATGAAGGTGGAGCCCTCATAAATGGGATTACAAAAGAGATCCCACAGGGGCACCTGGATGGCTCAGCCTGTTGGGCATCTGCCTTCAGCTCAGGTCATGATCCCAGAATCCTAGGACTGAGCCCCACACTGGGCTCCCTGCTTGGCTGGGAGTCTGCTTCTCTCTCTCTCTCTGCTCTGC
Source organism: Ursus americanus (assembly GCF_024610735.1). NCBI lineage: Eukaryota > Metazoa > Chordata > Mammalia > Carnivora > Ursidae > Ursus > Ursus americanus. The sequence goes on along the minus strand of NC_142136.1, from coordinate 79,273,609 downwards.
TCATGTTCTCTCTCAGTCTCTCTCTCAAATAAATAAATAGAAACTTTAAAAAAAATAAATTAAATTAAATTTAAAAAAAAGAGAGATCCCACAGAGTTCCCTTGTCCCTTCCACCATGACAAAGTAAGAAGGCACCAGCTATGAACAAGGAAGGCAGCGCTCACCAGAAAATGACCATGATGCCCTAACAGCACTCCTTCTGGGCTTAAGGGGTAACTTGCTTCAAGTGAACACAGTCCTTACTCAGCTGACCTAAGGCTCTTGACCTGTAACAGAACTAATAGCCTTGCTTTGATATTTGCAGGCCACTCACCTTAAGGAATGAAGAACCAGAACTTTCCCAGGCCACAGAGGTCAGCAAGTCTGTTTGAAGCCACCTCGGTTTTCTGATCAGCCTAGCAATTTTTTTTTTGACCAAAATGTTTTTCTTTCTTTTATGTCACACAAATGACTTTACTGACCTCCCTTGGCATGCCCTCCTTTGCAGAAAGAACAGAGGACTCCTAAACATCATGGAACAAGAACCAGATCCCCTTGCACAACCCTGGAGCACTGAAGCAACATTTGTAGCTGGCATGGAGTCTGCACATGATGAAGAAATGTTGCAGGCCACTGCACCTCCTTTGCTGATGAATGACCCTAAACCCCTTTAAAAATGCCTGGGCCAGGTGGAAACCTCAGAGTTGGCTTTTGGATAGGAGCCCACCTTCTCCCAAGGTTGCCGGTCTCTTGCATAAAGCTCAAATTCCTTTCCAATCGAAACTCATCTCTTCCATGATGATCTTTCAGGTGACGTGCAGCCAAACTTGGGTTCACTAACAATGCTGACTTGATCTTGGACTTTTCAGCCTCTGGAACTGTGAGCGAGCATTTTTGTTATTTACAAACTATCTAGGCTATGGTATGGACTAAGGACTTGGGCAGGGAGTGGGTTTGGAATTAGAGCATATCACAGAAAACCAGAGAACCCCAAATGCCAGATAGCACTGACGGTCCATCTTATGAGACTTCTGATGCCAGAAGGCTGGGGTCAACTTCCTCCCCACACAGCCATTCTCCCAGCTCTTGTATCATGCTCCCATCTCAAGGTCTCTGCCATGTGTTTTTCAGGCACCAGGTGAAAATCAGAAATTCAGATGATTTTATTATTTGAGCAGTTTAGCTTCTTTTGTCTCCAGTTCTCCATTCCAGGCTATGCTCTGGGCTTTGCCTTTCATAACCAAAAAGGCCGCTGAAGTATTTTCCTAAATCAGTCATAAAACACTTCTTTCCTAAGTTAAAACTGGCGCCTCCCATATCTTGGCTATTGTACCACAATGCTGCAGTCAACATAGGGGTGTATGTATCTTTCCGAATTAGATATACACGCCCTTATGTTTATTGTGGCACTATTTATAGTAGCCAAGCTATGGAAGCAGTCTTAATGTCCATGAGTAGATGAATAAAGATGTGGTACTTATATACAACAGAAAATTACTCAGTCATAAAAAAGAATGAAATCTTGCCATTTGCAATGACATAGGTAGAACTAGAGGGTATAATGCTAAGTGCAATAAGCCAGTCAGAGAAAGACAAATACCATATGATTTCACTCCTATGTGGAACTTAAGAAACAAAACAAATGAACAAAGAAAAAAAAGAGACAACCAAAAATCCAACTCTTTTTTTTTCAAAGATTTTTAATTTATTTGTTTTAACAGAGAGAGAGACAGCCAGCGAGAGAGGGAACACAAGCAGGGGGAGTGGGAGAGAAAGAAGCAGTCTCCCAGTGGAAGAGCCTGATGCGGGGCTCGATCCCAGAACTCTGGGACCACGCCCTGAACCGAAGGCAGATGCTCAACGACTGAGCCACCCAGGCGCCCCAAAAAAACCAACTCTTAAGTACAGGTAAGAAACTGATGGTTGCCAGAGGGGAGGGAGGGCAAGTGAAATAGGTAATGGGGAGTAAGCTTATCATGACGAGCACTGAGAAATGTACAGAACTGTTGAATTGTAGGGCATCTGGGTGGCTCAGATGGTTAAGTGTCTGACTCTTGGTCTCAGGTCAGGTCTTGATCTTGGGGTCATGAGTTTGGGCCCCACATTGGGCTCCATGCTGGGCATGAGGCCTACTTTAAAAAAATAAATAATTGTTGAATTGTTAAATTATACAATGAATCTAATGTAACACTGTATGTTAATTATATTGGAATTAAAAATAAATATAATTTTTAAAAAAACTGGTGCCTGTTAGTGCAAATCAAAACCACAATGATATATGACTTTAAAACTACTAGAATGGGGGTGTCTGGGTGACTCAATCAGTTGGGTGTTGGACCCTTGATTTCAAGTAGGGTCGTGATCGCAGCATTGTGGGATCAAGCCCCATGTTGGGTGTAGAGATTACTTAGATAAATTAGACTTTAAAAAAAGAAATATATATAATGGAATATTTTTCAGCCACAAAAAGGAATGAAATTTTGAAGTATGTGATCATATGAATGGACCTTGAAAACATTATGCTTAGTAAAATGAGCCAGACACAGAAGGACAAGTATCAGATGGTTCCATTTACATGAGGTACCCAGAATAGTTAAGTTCATAGGGACAGAAAGTGGAATAGAGTGACTGGGAGAGGGGAGAAGGGAGAGTTATCGTCTAATGGGTAGAGTGGTTTAGTGGAAGATGACGAATAAGTTTTGGATATAGATAACAGTAATGGTAATTATACAACATTATTAATGTATTTAATGCCACTGAATTGTATATTTATGAATGGTAAAAATGATAAATATTATGCTATGTACATTTAACCACAATATTAGTTGATTGATTAATTGACAACACCCCAAAATTTGTCATTTTTGCCTTTGTTGAGGCTTCTGCAGAGAAAAACTATAAATAGAAATGTATTACGTGAAATGTAGGGACTTGGATATCACAGATAAACACTACAGTCTGTGATCATGCAAGTATTCAGAAACACATTCAGATGCTAGGGTTAAAGACATAAAAGATGAGCTAATGAGCAGCTGTTGGAATTTACTAGCGAGAGAGATCGCCAGCTCACCGTCTTTTCCAGTTTTTATTCTTTCTACTCCAGTATCAAGAAAATGATTAATTTGAAATCTTGCTTTTAACAAATGTTTTTGAGCTGACCAAAATTCATAGTCATATATTTTTTCTATTTTTATTATGAAGTATAATTGAGATACATCCAGTATAATTGATATACACGTGATGTTATATTAGTTTTAGGTGCACAACATATTGATTTGATAATTCTATGTTACTGTGTTCACCATGACGAGCGCAGTCACCATTTGTCACCATACAGTGTTACTAAAATATTATTATTATTTATTTAAAGATTTTATTTATTTGTCAAAGAAGGAGAGGTAGAGAGAGCAGAAGCAGGGAGAGTGGCAGGCAGAGGGAGAAGCAGGCTCCCTGTTGAGCAAGGAGCCAGATGCGGGACTTGGTCCCAGGACACAGGGATCATGGCCTGAGCCGAAGGCAGATGCTTAACTGACTGAGCCACCAGGCTTCCCAAAATATTATTGGCTGTATTCCCTATGCTGTACTTTTCATCTCCATGACTTATTTATTTTATATTTGGAAGTTTGTACCTCTTAATCCCCTTCATCTATTTCACCCATGCCCAACCCACCTCCCTTTGGCAATCACCAGTTTGTTCTCTGCATTTGAGTCTGGTTTATTTCTTTTGTTTTTTTAATATTCCACATATGAGTGAAATCACATGGCATTTGTCTTTCTCAAACTGACTTATTTCAATCAGCATAATACCCTTTAGATCCATCCATGTTGTTGCAAATGGCAGATTTCATTATTTTTTTATGCCAGAGTAATATTCCAGTGTGTATGTGTATGTGTGGTGTGTGTGTGTGTTTGTGTGTAACCCATCTTCATCTATTCACCTATTCACCTATTGATGGACACTTGAGTTGCTTCCATATCCTGGCTATTGTAAATAATTCTGCAATGAACATAGGGGGTGCGTATATATTTTGATTTAGTATTTTTGTTTTCTTTGGAAAAATACTCAGTAGTGACAGAGGAAGGAGGGCCTGGAGGATTATCAGAGTCCTGGGGTGGTGTGGAGGGGTTGCTCTAAGACGAGATGGGCTCTGTCCCCTGCCACTGCATGGCCTAGGGACAGATGAGGAGCCCATGGAGCCTGGATTTTGGAGGGGAGGGAAGGAGCAGAGAAGGTGACCACTCAGAGCCAGTGCAGCCTCTGTCCACTGTCAGCCAGGTCTTAGTCCAGGCTGCTCGGATGGCTGCTCAGATCAATAGTCAGACGTTGAGGGTCCCAGACTCCATTCATTAAATTATCAGAGCACCAGCCTAGATGGCCACTTTCCCAGTTAATTGACAGGAACTGCTCAGCCAGGGTTGGTCAGTTGAAGGGAAGATAATTCTTGGCAGAGCTGACATGTGAGAGTTGTTTAGGAATGTCCTGGGTTCTGAGTCAACCTGTGAGCTGAGCAGACCACTCGCTGGTCACTGAGGGTGGTCAGCTGGTCACCAGGAAGGCTCCACGTGAGGAGGCTGACAGTGCAAAGATGCTGGGGGAGGATGGCCACAGTTGGGCTTCCCCCGGCCCTTCGGAGGGGCTTCACTTTGGGAGCATCTGCATTGGATTTTGGGTCAGGGATTAAAATCTAGAGGCAAGAGGCTAGGTCAGGGTTTGAGGTCTTTTCTCAGCCCAGGAAACTCTTTCAGGCATCAACTGTCTCCTGCAGAAATCTTGGGGCAGGATATTTTGAGAAAGAGTGAGAAGAGCCCTTGGTTTGTGTACAGGGCATGACCTAGTGGTCCCAGGTGTTCAGGGACCTCTGTCCTCAGGGAACCAACTACATTCCTGTCCCAGATGCATCACACGTCAGTGTTGTGACTCTTGACAAGCCACTTAAAATCTCTAAATTTCAATGCTGTGAACTCTATGATATGGGTTACAATCCACAGGGCTGACGTGGGGACTGTAGGAGATGAGAACAGATCTCCAGACTGGCAGCCAAGTGCAAGCAGAACCAGGTAATCCTCGCTTTCTTCTTTCTTGTATTACAGGTCTGGGAGAGCCTCCAAGTTTCATCTCGGTGACACCACACACCACTTCCTCTGTTCTGATCCAGTGGCAGGTAAGGGCTGGGAAGGGCGGGGTGTTTCCTGAACTGGTGTCGGGAGCTGGGACCTGCCCGCCAGGCCACGTGACAGCATCTGAGGGTCGGTGGCAGGTCAGAGGACATGACGTGGTTGGTGTGCCCACCTGGGGGGAGCACCACCGACCCCCTGAGCCAAGTTGTGGGAAGGAGCCTGAGCTCGGCTCTCTGAGGAGGGCCAGTGTGACAGCGGGGCTGGTGCAGAGCCTCCAGGGCTGAACGTTGCAGGCATTTGGGGAAGGGCGGCCCAGCGAGGCCTCCGTGGTACACACAGAACTGGGTGTCGTAAGACAGGGCCAAGAAACCATAGCCTGGGGAGTGATCTCTTCTACAGTGATCATCTCCTATCAGACAGAATACCCACAGGGTTACATATGTCCTCCCTACATTCCAGGTGTTAATCCTCAGTGAAAGTCTTCTCAAGGCACCTCTATCCTAGATAATGAAGTAGTGTTGGTGGGCCATGGACAGCACTGGACACTCTGACCTCTCCTTGCCTTATTTCCAATTTGGGTACTTATGCCAACAGCAACATGCATTGAAGATAAAAGTCACAGAGGGGAGAACTGGCAAGGAAGGCTGCCCTGTCCCAGCAAGGGTGCTCACCGGGTCTGTGGAGAGGGCTCAGCCAGGCTGGGGGGTTGGGTTCAGAAGCCTAGCTGGAGCTGGGCCAGAGAGGCACAACACAGCAACAGGCAGAGCCAAGGGCAGCGATGAGAACGTCATGGGAACTCTGGTCAACAAGGGAAGTTCCTGAGGCCAGAATGGGGCAGCCTTCCTGGGGAGAGGGAGGGCAGTGCCTAGGGCAGAGGGTCATGGGGTAAGGAGATGGGAGCAGGAGCCCTGGTCTGTGTTCATGGCCACAGTGAGGTGAGGTCTGCCTAGAAGTGGCCACACTGGGCTAGAGGTCCATGGAGGGGTCTGTGCAGCTGATCTTCTTCCTCCAGGTTGATAAGATTGTCCAGGAGAGTGCCAGCATCACATCCAGACCAGGCAGGAGAGAGGGGATGGTTTGAGGTCAGGAGATGTAGGAGCCCTGGTGATGATGGAATCCAAAGCAAACTGTGGTCTAGACATGGCCTTGGAGAGGCAGATGCCACGCCTAGCTGGGGGCAGAGCCTGGCAAGAGGGGAGGACTGGAAGGGACTCCGTTAGAGAGGGAGGTGTTGAAGGGCATGCGTGGGCATGCCAGGAAACCCAGAGGAGGCTCTAGGGGACCCTGTCCTAAATGGACTGCCTCCATGGGACTTGTAGGCCAGGACAGAACATGCTGGAGACCCCTCCAGGCTAGAGCTGCTGCCCAGCAAGGAGCAAGGGGGAGAAGAGCCAGGTCACAGGCACTCCCCGGCCATCCTGGTGCTGCTAATGGAGCAGGGGTGCTGGGTGGGAAGTCAGGACAGGAAGGCCACGGTTGGGGTGTGTACACCAGCCATGAGGGGGCTTCCTGAACTCTCAAGTGGTGGCCCCTAACCACTGAAGGTTCCTGCTGCCTCTCCTTATGTGGCAGCTCAGTGGCATCAGTAAGTATTAGCTCCACTCGCGTGCAGTTTGACCATGAGTGAGGAGCATGTTTAGAGGTTCTATGAGGGTTAAATGGACAGACTTGACACGGTCGCTCCAGGAGGGACGAGAGTGAGGCTTTCATAGCCTGGGCTCTGTGAGGTATGCAGAATGTGCAGGAATTGACGGAGTGGCCGTGGACCCTTCCTTCACTCCACTGCCAAGTGACACGTCTCAAGAAGTGAAGGAACCCTTAAAGGTGACAGTTCCAAATGTCTTCCAATGAACATGGAAGTTTGCTGCCTGGTGTTCTGTAGTTTCCATCCTCACCAGTGTGGGGACAGGATGGGAACTGGCTCCCACCCCTGCCTCTGGGTAGCCGTATCCCCTGAGCTTGTCTCAGGGCCCCCACCGGCTCTAGGTCTGTGGACCCCAGTTTGCCAGTGGATGACGTGTCCCTGTTAGGCGTCGCTGCCTCCCCATTCTTCCTCTGTAAAAATAGGAGGTTAAAGGTGAACTTCAAGATCTCTGATGTAAGGCCCATTAGGTCTCACAACCCCAACTTCCTGTAGGGCCTTTGGTGGGAGGTGGGAGACATTCAAAATGGAGATTCAAGGTCCCAAGAGCTTCTGTTTCCCACCCTCCACTACTTAATCAACCCAAAGATTGGTCTTCTCTACTGTGCTAAATTCTACCAGAAATTTAGCATTTCCTTTGTAGATGTGGCATTTGGCTTGCCAGTAACGAAGTAAGCTCTTTTTCTATAAAGACATCTCAGAGCCTTGGAACAGACCATCACCTCTACAAAGTGGCTTTTGCCCCATGCCGTCCTGGCCCCCGAGCACATGGGGCTCGGAGCCCCGTGGTTGCCGTCGGACAGCTCTGTGACTGGCGGACGGCTGTACCAAAGGAACTTGGCATGCGTGTCCATCAGCTGTCCCCGTTCAGAGCCCAGTAGAACAAACTAATTGCAAGAAGCCCAGCGCAGGAGGTGGTCAATAGGATATATTGTAGAAATAAATACCTGTCAACTGCCGGGCAACAGAAGTATAAAAAAATATGAGTAATTTACTAAATCAGAGCAAACAAAACGAAGAGACTATTTTTAAATATAGATTTGCATTCCAAATGAAATGCTTCACCTGTAAACTCCCTTCTTTCCAGTAATTTGTTTAAAAATGCGAACGCCTCCTGTAATTTCAAGGCTACTGACCCACTTAAATGTCTCCTCCATTAGAAAATGTCAAGTTTGATTTTTCCTAGTAGGACAGTTAATCCCTGCCTTTCATGGGGCTCAGAATTATTTCAAATCTAAGGATTTGAGTGTGTTTTCTAGACAGTGGTGGTATTGTGGTCACACTGAGTACAACTCATAACAGACACCAGCGTTTCTCAATTGGTCACAACATTTAATCTGGCTGTTCTGAAACTTGCAGTGGCTCATACAGTCTGTCACTCAAGTGTAGTTCCCTTTGTGTGGCTATAGACTCTCCTAAGTGGATTTTGAGGCCATTTTTAAGCAGCAGCAGCAGCAGCAACAACAACAACAACAACAAAACCAAAACAAAACAAAACAAAACAAAAAAACCAAACCAAACAAAACAAAACAAAACAAAATCTTAGCAATAGATCACATCACGCACATTGGCCTCAGCAGAGGGTGGACCCAGTGTTGTATTAGGCACCTTCCTAAGAGGAACGCGACTGCCACCTGGATGGGGGGAGCAGCAGCGGGGCCTTTTCAGGATGTATTTGGGGTTTGTTTCTTCTCTCATGTGGGCTCCATCACCTGCAGAAGACCAGGTCCTGTGTAGGGTGCCGATCGACCAGAGGTGGACAAGACAGATGCCAGGCCTTAAAGAGCTCCTGTTTCCTGGGCTGAGCCCTAGGACACATCAATGGGAAGACAGTGGAGGAGGAGCTGGGAGGAGACCCTGAGTGGGTTTGTTCACCTCCCTGAGCCTCGGATTTCTCACCTATACACGGCACCCACACCTCCAGAGCCACAGGAGACTGAATGGCAACGTGGCCGTGGGGCGCATATAAAGTGCTCCGCATGGTGTGCTCTCAGGGGACAGGTAAATGCAGGTACTGCTTTCGCCCTGATGCTGCTGGTAATGGGCTGCTTTTTTCCGCCTCTTTTTCCCCACAGGGCCATCCAGGAGATCCTGCTCACCAGCTCAGAAGGCCTGTGCCCTGGAGCCTTGAGTGAGAGGAGCCGTTTTGATAGTGACTCGCAGCTGGCCATGGAGATGTCTGCCAAAGAGCTGGAGGAGTGGGAGCTCTGGCTCCAGGGGGAGGAGGAGGAGCTCCAGCAAGTCTTACAGCTGTCTCTCATGGAGAAATAGACCTTTCTGCACACGGGCTGCACAAAGCAGGGCTTCTGGGCTGCATGCGGGTGCTGCATCACTCGTGCCCTGGGGCTGAAACAAATCAACAAATCATAAAATGGGCAGAAGATATGAACAGACACTTTTCCAATGAAGACATACAAATGGCTAACAGACACATGAAAAAATGTTCAAAATCATTAGCCATCAAGGAAATTCAAATCAAAACCACACTAAGATACCACCTTACACCAGTTAGAATGGCAAAAATGGACAAGGCAAGAAACAACAACTGTTGGAGAGGATGTGGAGAAAGGGGATCCCTCCTACATTGTTGGTGGGAATGCAAGTTGGTACAGCCACTCTGGAAAACAGTGTGGAGGTCCCTTAAAAAGTTAAAAATTAAGCCACCCTATGATCCAGCAGTTGCACTACTGGGTGTTTACCCCAAAGATACAGACGTAGTGAAGAGAAGGGCCATATGCACCCCAATGTTCATAGCAGCAATGTCCACAATAGCTAAATTGTGGAAGGAGCCGAGATCTGCCCTTCAACAGATGACTGGATTAAGAAGTTGTGGTCCATATATACACTGGAATATTACTCAGCTATCAAAAAGAACGATTTCTCAACATTTGCTGCAACATGGACGGCACTGGAGGAGATAATGCTAAGTGAAATAAGTCAAGCATAGAAAGACAATTATCATATGGTTCCCCTCATCTATGGAACATAAGAACTAGGAAGATCGGTAGGAGAAGAAAGGGATAAAGAAAGGGGGGAATCAGAAGGGGGAATGAAGCATGAGAGACTATGGACTCTGGGAAACAAACTGAGGGCTTCAGAGGGGAGGGGGGTGGGGGAATGGGATAGGCTGGTGATGGGTAATAGGGAGGGCACGTATTGCATGGTGCACTGGGTGTTATACACAACCAAAGAATCATGGAACTTTACATCAAGAACCAGGGATGTACTGTATGGTGACTAACATAATGTAATAAAAAATATTCTTATAAAAAAATAAGTGCTCTGTAAGTGTTCAAGTAGCTGCTGCCTCTAGAGAGGGGGCTTCGATGGCCACAGAGCAGGGAGGGTAGAGGTGTACTTCTCGTCCTTTACGCGGGAGGATGCATTACCGCTCCTCAGGGTTCTGGTGAGGATGCAGGACCAGAGACTGGCTCGGGGGGTTGCTGGGGAAGCAAGCCAGCAAACCAACATTCTGGCCTTGGCCTCCCTTCCCTGTGGATGCCCTTCTCTGCCTGTGGAGCCTGTTTCTGCCAGGATAGAAGGGACCAGATGCTGATGCAGATGACAAGATAACATCACACCTTTATCCCCCCCCACCCCCCCGCAGACCCACATGGAGACACACAAAGGCGCTTGGCTGTCTTCCCTGGGAACCCTGCCTGGGGAGCCTTCCTGCTCTCCCACATCTTCTCAGGGGCACGCACCCATCCCTGGAGGAGAGGCATCATTTATTGGAGGGACTTAATTCAAAGAGGCTCTGAACAGGATAGAGGGTCAACCCAGGCCAGAGTGCTCTTGGTTTCAGACTCTAAGGGAGGGAGGCTGACTTCTGGGGGTGCAGGGACAGCTGCATGTTCCAGGCAATGGTGGGGCTCAGCTCTGCTCTCTGGAGGGCCAAGGTCAGTTTGGCTCTGCCTTGGCCGTGCCCTACACGCTGGAAACTCAGTCCTGTACCATCCGTCTTGTCCTGCGGGCCTCCTCAGACACCCCTTCCCTACCCCTGCTCCCACTGAACCCAAAAGGCATACTGAGTTGGCCCTTGCATGGCTGCCCACTGTCAGATCCTGAGACGGTATATCCAATGTTTGGCAAGAGTCACTGAGTGGAATGACTGAGGCTGTTCTCCCCACCCCATACCCACTTGACTATCTGAGACTTGGCCTCTTGGTCACCTGCTCTGTGAGTCTCCTCTGCACCTGCCAGGGCACCCAGCACCGGGGACATGGCGGTATCAGCACACCTGCAGCCCCCCATCCTGCCTTCTGGGGAGCCCTCTACTGCATGTTCTCTGGCCTCCTGTTGGTCTGTCTGAAGTCCATGGTAGACCCTTACCCAGCTTTCCAGATCACACTGGATTGATGGCCTCTCAGTATCCCAACCACCATAACAAGAAAATGTTTATCAGCAAACCACCCACACATGGAAAGCCCCCCCGCCGCCCCACCCCAGCCCAGGGCCCCCCAAGCCCCGGAGTCTGTGCAGCTCAGTGACTCTGTGGTTCTGGGGGCGGTACCATGCAAACACAAGGCAGTCAACTGTGAAGAGAAACTGCAAATCTCAAAGGAGGAAGGTAACAGGTAGGTGCATCAAAAGAAAGGATTTAAATATCAAAGGATTGAGACAGGCTTTAGGAACCTGGAGAGGCCCTTGAATGTTTTTGTTTTTGTTTTTGTTTTTTCAAAAACAAGCCAGGTCTGCTGGAGCCTGAGCCTTGTAAGGACAAAGGGAGTCTGCAGTGTCCTGCTCACTGGCTTGCAATTTCCTCAGACTCGCCAACAAAATCAGCTTGCTGTGTTTGCTTCCATCTGCTAAATATCAGTGCTACTCCCAAACAGAACCCCAGTTGTGTTAAATGTAAGATTAAAATATGAGCCACAGAGGGGCCGCTGGGTGGCACAGCGGTTAAGCATCTGCCTTTGGCTCAGGGTGTGATCCCGGCGTTGTGGAATCGAGCCCCACATCAGGCTCCTCTGCTATGAGCCTGCTTCTTCCTCTCCCACTCCCCCTGCTTGTGTTCCCTCTCTCACTGGCTGTCTCTATCTCTGTCAAATAAATAAATAAATAAATAAATAAATAAATAAATAAATAAAATCTTTAAAAAAAAAATATGAGCCACAGAGACAACCACAGTTTCTCTGGGGGCCTATCCTGGCGACAGGCGCCTTGCGTGTGCAGAAGAGGAATCTCCGCGTAAGGCCGAGAAGCTGGAAGGGTCCCCCTGAACCTCTCTGTTGGTCCCCAGCTCACCCAAGGACTCACGTTATGACCCATGCTCCCAGGTTATAAAAGAGGAAGACGGAAACGTGGGGAATGAGTACCCAGCGCTGCTAGGTGAGCTGAGGGCTCAGGTTTGCAGCCTGGGATCTGAGCCCCAGCATCTTGAAGCAAGAGCGACCCTCCTCTCCTAAAAGTTGGCCTGCCACTGGGCCTGGCAGGATCGGCACCCAAAAGCACAAGGGATCTTGGGGTCTGCTCCTGAGGTGGGAGACAATGGGTAAGAACCACCTGGAGCTTTCAGGGGATCTCAACTCAATCACTTCCCTGTGCTTCTGTCAAACGGCAAAACTGAGGAGTGGTTTGTGAATGAGAAAAATGGGGAAACCTCTCAAAACCCAGTACAAACTGAGGGCTTCAGAGGGGAGGGGGGTGGGGGAATGGGGTAGGCTGGTCATGGGTAGTAAGGAGGGCACGTATTGCATGGTGCATTGGGTGTTATACGCAACTAATGAATCATGGAATTTTACATCAAAAACTAGGGATGTACTGTATGGTGACTAACGTAATATAGTAAAAAACTATTCTTATAAAAAAAACACCCGGTTATCCTTTGACATTATAAATTATTCAAGTTCTAGGATGCTAATGAATCATAGGGGTTTGGAAGCCAATCAAAGGAACCTCTGTTCCACTTGTGAGCCCTTGAAGTAGATTCACAGCGAGAGGCTTCGGAGTGCTCCAACCTGTCTGCTGCTCACGGAACCCCACTGCTCAGCAGCCACTGCCCTCCCTCCCCGGGGTGACCCCTTCCTGGCTCGGGATGAAGCGGGGCCTCTCTGTGGGAGCCCACGTCTGCGGGTCCAAAGGCGGCAGCTATGGAAGATGCCAGTGTCTTCACGCCTGCCTGGGTCCCATCTGGCTCACCGTCCTGCAGCATGGTCACCTCGTCCATCTCCGCACTGAAGTCACTGTCCCTGATGTCATTGGTGGCTTTCAGGCTCAGCTTGTAGGAAGTAAAGGGCCTCAGCCTGAAACAGAAGAGCCACTAGGGCCTGAGCCCCTCGCCTTTGTTCTGCTCCCAGCTCCGGCCACAGGGAGCGGGCAGCCAGGAGGAAGAGGCACTCAGTGACCACGGAATCTGCCCTGCCCAGGTAGGGGCCCTCAGGCAGCGGGCGCTGTCCTCACAGCCTGCCCCCAGGAACAGAGGGCTTTCTGGGTGGAGGGGAGTGGGGAACGTCCAGGCAGGCCCAGGCTGGCAGTTTTACTCGGGGCCCCTCCTGTCATTAGAGCTTCTCCTGCAAAGCAAATCACCGCTCTCTGAGGGATGCGAGAATTTCTCAGGAGGAGCTGATTACCGCAACCCTCCCAGGATTCAGAGCCAGAAAAGAGGGCCCGTCTAACCATTTCCTTGCTCGCCCAGAAGTGCCCCTTCATGGTGGTCTGCCCTGGCCAGGCCCACCTGGCTCCAAAGACCATCTCTGCCTGCCCCTCGTTTCTGCACTTGTCTGGCCAGCAACAGCACCACGCCCTGGACAGGCAGTGCCCGGGTTCACTGCACAGCAGTTCTGTCTGCTGGACTTCCTGTGATTCCCATTGCAAGGACGAGAAAATCGAGGCCCAGTTCCATTAAGGCCCTTGCCCCCTACCAGAGGACTAGCCAGAGGCTTGGCTGGGGCTGGAAGAGGATCTTGTGTTGGGGCAACCTCTCCGCCGTACCTGAGACAGAGGTAATGCCAGTTGTCTGTGGGGGAAAATGTCCCCGCCTGCCTGCTGATGGGGATTAAGGGGCATGAATACTCTGGGTGCATGGCTCGTTGCCACCGCTCAGGCCTCCCTCCTTCCCTCCGTTGAGCAGGTCCGTGTTGATGGTCTCCTGTTCTGAGCTCTGTACCACACACACTCCAGACAGACTTCTAAGAAGAGGACGTTCCAGTCTTCCTTGGGTCACTGGCTGGCCTGCTCCTGTGGCTTTCCTTGCCATTACTTCTGAAGGAGCAGATGAGGAGACCCCCCCACCCGTGCCCCGCTGGCAACAGCTCTGTTTCAGGTGAGGCTCTGCCCCTATGTCCATCTCCCAGACCAGGAGAGCAGGAGTGGGTCTGGACTCTGCCTGCTTCCTCAGCTACCAGTGGGCAAACCCTCACCGCCTCTATGCTGGGCCTCTGTCCTCCCTCCCAGGCCAACCTGTAAACTCGTGGGTTTCAAACCGAGCACCGTGGATCCCCCAGAGGCTCTGAGGGATCCTCTAGGAGACCAGAGGGTTCCCATGTCCCCCAAGTCAGACAACAGCAGCCCCACTTCCATCTGATTTGCAAATGGGGTCTGGGTAATCCTTTGCCTAGAGGAAGGTTCCTGTGTTTTCAAAGACTGATAACTATTTTTGGACACTGGATCAGAAGAATCTTCCTCTAACTGTTTTCATATGCCCTTCTGCCTAAGATGGAAGTACAGTGGTTCTCTGTCGGCCGGCACCTCAAAGGATGCTGTCGTGCCAGCTTGCCCTACTACGACTGGTCCGTGACTGCAGGTCTGTCTCCTGACCTCTCTGTGCCCCCATTCCACAGCTGGAGAAGGCATGCCAGGTGACCTTGCTTTGGCCTTGGCTGTCCTGGGGATGCGTCCAAAGTTCCATCCTTAAGAATGCTCTTTGTTCCTGGTTTCTGGGGGAGCTATCCTTTATAAAGTTAAAACAAATTGTTTCCTATCTGTTTCTGGCTTCCTAGGAACTATTTTATCTAATTCTAGTGACAACCACATGGTTTTCTCCTTGGGTTCCTGCCTCAACCACCTGAGGCCCCATATTTGCATTAGCTTCTCTTTCATAGATTAGACGGTGGCCCAGGGCGGTTGTCAGGAACGTGCACTCTGAAGCCCAACAGCCTACATGCTAACCCCCACATAGCCTTGGGCAGGTCAGTGAGCCAGAAGCATCTCACCTGGGCTGACAGAAGCACTGAGATCATGAGGCGGTCATGCAGATTCCGTTCAGAAGCAGCACAGGAAAGAGACTCTAGTACCCAGGGCACGCTCACTGCATCCTGGCTGCTCTCCTTATCATCAGGACCCTCTGGCAGCAGCTCAAGTGGCTCCAGGAAGAGCCCGTGCCCTGCACACTGTCCTCTAGGCCCATTCATCCCCTCACCAACCCCACCATGATTTGTAAGTAACCGTTCCCCTCCTGGATGACTGTTTGCCTTCCCCCACAGGGACAGGGACCGAGGTGGTCTCCTTTACTGCTGTGCCCTCAGCACCAAGAACAAGGCCCCACACCTAGGAGGCTCTTGGCGAGGAAGGGAGGAAGAGAGGAAGGAAGGGGAGGGAGGGAGGAAGGAATGGGGGTAGGACTCGGGAGGGGTGAATGAGAGGACGCTCGTCACCATCAACATGGTGTCTGGCACATGTCAGCGTGCCAGAAATGACCCTCGTCCTTGTATTTAGTGCTCATGTTCACTTAGCATGTTACATTGAGGGCATGTGTCAGACGTGTCATTGATCCCTCCATGTTTAGCACCTACTGTTCTCTAACGCTTTGTTTTGAAATCTGAGGCAGGGCCGCCTCCTCCATTCCCACCCCAGCACACACAGCAGGGGTGCAGTTCACACACTTCAGACAGCTGGAAGCTTCCGCCAGGGTCTGAGGTCAAGCGGAGGGTTCACGGAGAGCAGGAAGCAGAGTTCCCAGCTTTAGGCCTATTTCCCGGGCTCGTGTCATTTACAGGACTGTTAGCTGTCTCGGGGGCCACAGGGCACACCCAGGGGCTGAGCTGCAGGAGCACCCTCTCCTCGGGGTAGGAAGCCCACTAGGTGCCCTAAAAATAGACCAAGAGGGACCCAGCAGCAGTGAAGGGAGCTCCATGGGAGGTGACAAGAGTCCCAGTGTCCCCTCTCCTGGTCCCCGGCCCCTGCAAGTTCACCCAGCCCTTCCTCCTCATCCCTACATAGCCAGTCCTTTAGGCCCCTGGTCTACCTCCCAGTCCTGAACTGACCTCCACTCGCCCCCGGGCTCTTGCCGTGCTCCCCCCTGAGGCAGAACAGGACTTCAGGGCTGGTGACCTGTGAAGAAAGGCACAAACCATCCTGGACCCTCTTCCTCAACCCCTCTCATTTCCCCCAGTTCTGTTCCCTGTTCACACACCAGGCCCACATCAGGGTCGGCCCAACCAGAATCCAGAGTCTTGTCCTGGCATCCAAGCCTGGGGAAGTCCTCAAACTTCTCTGAGCCTCCCTTTATTCATCTGTGAGAATGGCGGTACTGGTACCCGGACCTCCCAGGGCTGCCATGACAGTCACAGGACATGACCCCCTCATGGAATAGGCGATTCCTACATGTGACCTCCTCTTTCTTGTCTCCCCAAAGTCCTCCTCTACCCCTGCCCACAGTGACCTCGTTGTCCCCAGATGCACCTGCCACGCACAGACTCCCTTGGCCTTTTCCCACTCAGCACCCTCTATCCACCAGCTTTCTGCCATCCACACTCGAAACTGGCTGGATTTAGGTAAATGTTTGAGGTAACACCTTTTCCTAAACTCCAGCTGTCTGGGGAGGGAACAGGTCGGTGGCTCAGGACGCTCACTGTCCAAGCTCACAGGAAGCAAGCACAGTTAGAAACCAAGCTTGTGCTTGACCTGCTTTTCAGCTCCACAGCCAAAGTACTCGGGTGGGGTGGCACGGGAGGCGGCTTCCTGTCCCTGTCCCTGCCACGGAGCTGGAGGCAGAGTCTCATACACAGAAGGAGCTCCCTACATTCATTTGCCCGGTTTGGTTATGAAAATAAAGCCTGAGTCCTGATCATTTTAGAGGCTACCTACCGCTGCCTTTATGCCTCATCTATTCAGAACTCGTGATTAGCACCACAAAGATCAAAGAATATTGAACCCATGCAGAATATCCCTGGCCATTTAAATTAACCTGACTTTTCACGTGGCTTTATTTTTTAAAATGGCATGGAAGAAGCAAAGAAAGAACCCCGTGGAGATGGGGCCAGCATCCTGACTTGAACTGAATCCCTCTAGTTTCACACAGGAATCCCCTTCCGGCCCTCCTGGTTGGGTCCATCGCATCGCCCTGGGGACACGCAGAGGAACGGCAGGCCTTGTTATCGGTGGATACACGGTTATCAGCTGAGCTCACACTGCTGCTGTCCCATCCTAGTAACACCCAGAATGTCTGTGTGGCTCTGGGCCCACGGGTCTTCTCCTCCTCTATGGTACTGCATGTCTGAGGGATGCAGCCCCGATATGTCCCTCAACCCAGAACCTCCCTCCTGCTCCAGACCCACACCCTCTAAATGTGGGGACGGCCACTTGATGTAGATGGCAAAACTTTTTGCTTTGAACTTTGGTTTAAACTTTTATGTTTTCCGGTCATTGGCAGATTTCAAGCAATCGGCAAATGTAAAATGTAAAAAGAACGTCGAGAAAGAGGAGGATAAAGTTGCTCTGAGGCTGTTGAACAGGAGGGAGGCCACACCACGGCCACGTGCAAAGCGCTGCTTTCCTAGAAACTCGGCCCACGGCGTGTGTCTGTTGACGAGTGGAAGAGACCCTGGAGGGGACGGACCACAGCGTCTCCCACACCAAATCAAACTGTCTGCCAGGAAACATGGCCCCCTCCTTTCCAACGTGACGTCCCCTGCTCACCATTGTCTGTTTGATCTCAGGAAGCTCCGGGACAGAAAGGCCATTGGAGTTCCTTTTTCTCCTGTCTTTCACATGGCTACCCAAAGGCGTGACTCCCTGTGATGCCCAGTGCTGACCACACCCACGTGTGCATCACGTGGCACCCCAGTCACATGCTTACACCTTGAACCCAGGAGAGGGAGCTCCTTTTCTCTCTAAACTTTGCTGTTGCCACATGTCAGAGGCAGAGACAGAGCCACAAGCCAGCCCCCACTCCTCCCCCACAGCTTGAACTGCGCTGGGGGAGAGAGTGCCTGAGGACCAAGGCCGGTGCAGGAGCTCCCCCACCCCGGCTGCTCCTTTCCCTTGGCTGAGGTTCAGCAGCATGCAGAAGCTGAGCTGGGCAGCCTTGCAAAGGAGGAGGGTCAGGAGGTACACCCGTGGGAGGTGCTGGGGCTGCAGGCGAATATGACCTTTGCGATCCTCAGCTCTCCTCTGTAGAATGGGGACGATGATCTCCCCCCACTGGGCTATCATGTGGGTTCAATGAGAAATGTGAGATTTCACAGCACAGTGCTCAGAATAGGGGGGGAATCAGTACATGGTGTTCTATCTGAAAGGTGAGAGGAACATTGGCCAGCCTGGGAATGGGGTATAGGCCTCCTCCATCATCCCAATGAGAGGTGCTGGCCAGGGTCCTGGAACCCTCAGAGCAGGTGGGACACGCTCCTTCGTGGCCCCCTCACAGCCTGACGTGAGCTTCAGGGAATGTGACCACAGTCAGGGCCAGAGGAGGAGGACAGGAAAGATGCGAGGCCAGCTCCCCAGACAGGCCTGCCCACCAGAAAGACCCAGGGGCTTCTACAGGGTGGCATGAGCCTGCACAGCCCAGGCCTGCTGTGGAGACATGAGGCCTGAGGTCACTTCTGAGAATCCTCACCTAGATGGTTCGATAGCCCTGGTCTCCTATGAGCCATCATAAAGGAGAATGCCCTGGTCTCCAACTATAGCGTGTGGGGGGGGTGCCCTCATCCCCCACTGCAGAGGGGGCTACCTTGGTCCCCCACTGTAGAGGGGGTGCCCTGCTCTCCCGCCATAGAGAGGGGGTGTCCTGGTCCTTCACTGCAGAGGGGAGGGTGTCCTGGTCCCTCACTGCAGAGGGGGTGCTCTGGTCCCTCACTGTAGAAGGGGGTGGGAACATGAGGAGGAGCCCCAATGAGGCTGTAGGTGCCAAGAACTTAGCTGTGGTTGTTGGCACCACTCCCCTCCACCTTTGCTTGGTGGTTCCCTCAGCAGCTGGATAAATGCTGGGTTCTCAAGGTGCAGTGGGGATGCCTCTCCAATTTCCCTCCTCAGCCATCACTAATGGATGACAGAACAAGTCTGCCTTGCTGACTAGGACAGAGAGCACAAAGAGAAGGTGCAACTCTCTCAGCCTGTGACACCCCTTCCCCCCACCTCCCCCTCCTCCACATCTGCCTCTCAGGGGATAGGGCACTAGAGCCCATACTTCCAGGCTCCCTGGCCCCATCATCTGTGCCTCATCCATCTCTGGGACCTGGGGTATGCACATGACATGCACAGGGCATGCCCAGAGGACAGACCCAGGGCAGAGGCCAGAGCAGCTCCAGGAGGTGGGAGTCCTGGTCCCTGGTACAGGGAGTGTGCACTAGAAGAAGAGAGCTCAGCTGTCCGGGTGCGTCTCTGGCCCACACATATTCCCTGCTCTGTTCCCTGGGGAGGGCGTGCCTGGCTCTGGGTACCTTTCAACAGCACAGGCTTTGGCCTTGTGGCGGATGGATGAGGAGTAGGTCTGCAGCTCTCCCCGGGGCAGCTCTCGCACCTGCACAGTGAAGTAGTGGATGGGGGGGGGCATCGCTGCCCGGGACCCACTGGAGCCGGAGGCTGTGCACTGTCACTTCTGCCAGTGACACCAGGAGCTCTCAGGGGGGGGGCACTGGACGCTCTGCAACTAAAGCAGAACAGACCAGGGACACGTGACCAGCTGCTTCTCCAGGAAGGCACCATGTGAGCTCAAGCATGAGGACGCGGGCTGCCTATGAGGGCAGAGAACAGGGAGCTCATTCCCAGTTCCGCAGGCACCTGCGGCTCCCTCACAGCCGATTCTGGACCTGCCCCAGCATGGACCTCACGGGAGACCCTGGCTTGCTCCCAAAGCGCTGCTCTCTCCTGCCTGAGACAGTCGGACAGAGAGGAGGATGAGCCCACACGTGCTCTGTGGCAACCACACGTCCCTACAACATCTCGAAGTTGACACCTGGGCTCTGCTGAGCACATCCAGGCCCCTGTGGACTCTCCCTGTGATCTCAGGCTCAGTGCATCTGTCATGCTGACTCCTTCTTCCTGGAAGCCAACCCGAGCCTGAAACACAGACGGTGTCCCACTCAGCTCCTCCGGGGCATGTCACCGCCACTCTGTCCCCACAGTGCTGGCGACTGGGAGTGCAGAGCGCAGGGAGCGGAGACCTGGCTCCCGAGCGTGGATCATTCCCAGCATGCATCTCCCCGTCCCATCAATTGCAGCAGAGGAACCCCACAGAGGAAGGAATAATTGATTAATTGTTTATCATGAAGATGATTGATCCTATTGAGAATGTGTGGTGGGTAATGAAGCAGTGATGATCGCCGACCCTGAGGTGATGGCGGAAGGAGCCCTTCCACCTGACTGCGGTCGGCACTCCTCTGGGAGCACACACTTGGGCTGTCGGGGTCCTCCTCCCTCCAAGCAAGAGCCCTGCATCCCCTCACCAGCCACAAGGACAACCCTCCTGGGCATACTGGCAATTGGTGAAGCTCTGCTTGGGGGGTCTACAGTCCCTGGCAGACATCCCCTAAGCTCTATGGGCCCAAGGCAGGTGGTGCGGGTGGTTGGCATGTGGGCTGAGGTGTGGGCATGCATCCCCCAGCCCCATCAGCAGCAGCCCCGCTGTGGACCGGGGTGCCTCCTGGAGGGCACTCCTGATAATGCTTCCATCTTAATTTAAGTCACGTCACACCTTTAGCAAACCTGGCTTTCCCTGTGCCTTAGAAAATGCTGAATTTCCCTACGGGGCTGCATCAACTCTGAGGAAGATGGCAAGAGCCTTTGGGAGAGGCACTCAGGGCCCTGAGCATGCCCCGGACAAGAGGGAGCCTGAGGACCTGGGCCAAAGCTGCAGGAGGGATTCTCCTGGCGCCTGTCCCCGGTCTCACCAAACCCACCCCTGCGCTGGCAGCTGCAGGTCAGACAGCGCTATGTGCCAAAAGCCAGGGGCCATCTATGCATGGCTGTCTCTCCACCCACCTCAAGCTTTGGCGTCTCCAGTGACTTCAAGGCTTCCTTCCTCCAGTTAGCAGTAGAGGTAACCTTGTCAGAGGAGGGGCTGTGCATTTGTCTGCATCCTTGGGGGACTGAGGCTTGGCGGTTGAGGTCGGGGGACTCACAGCAGGCTACGGCCTTCCCCTGGAAGGTGTGGAGCTCTGGAAGCTCCGAAGCCACAGATGGGGGACACCAGCGTCCCCCCGTTGGCCATCGCAAGGGTCAGCTGTGTGCCTGGGCCAAGCAGCCCTGTCCTGAGCAGCTGGGTGTTCCAGCCGGGGCGGCCTCCGAGCAGGTGCCAGAGCTCAGTGGGCCCTTCCACCTTGTGGGGCATCAGCTTCCCCAGCTGCTCAGCCTGCTTGTGAGGGAATTTGAGAGAGCAGTGAGCCGCAGTGCCTGGAAGGTGGCCAGAGCGTGGCATGGGCTCAGTGCACGCTAGGCTCCTTTGCCTTCTACCTTTTGTAGGTTTTGGATCGGCCCTTGGGATGGTTTTCCAAGCACTCTGGGCTCAATTCATGCCTCCCTAAGACTGTCTAGATCTTCTCCTAGAGTGATCCCGCAGGCCACGGGGACACTGGCTCACATTCTGAGTGCAGCCATGGCACCAGCTCTGTCCCCGGAGTTCTGCGGACCACTCTGGCCCTCAGGCTTCCCAAGAGGCCACCAGGTGAGTGCAGGGAACAGAGAGGGGAAGGGCCTTGCCTAGGGTCACACAGCTCCAGAGCCTGATGCTTGGGGAATCCCAGAGCCCACCCATTTACTCTGTGCGCAAGCACCTTCCTGTCACCCTCTTCCCTGAGACCTCTGGGTCTGGCCCTGATCTCCCAACCTGGAGTTGGGGCGGCCCTGGGGAGGGAGCCTGCTGAGGCAGATTCCAGAGTGAGGCTGGAGGGCATGTCAGGTGCTCGCTGAGATGGGAACCCACAGCAGATTTCTGTAGGTGGAGGAGACTGAGTGTCTGTGGAGGGTGTCCATGTCACGGCCTCACAGCTGTGTCCCCGGCAAATGACTGAATCCGTCTGGGCCCCACTTCTGTAGAACTGGGGCTCACAGCGCTTTGTTTCCCAGGCCTTTGTGAGGATAAGCCAAGACAATGTACAATAAACATCTCACCAGTGCTTGGAACGGAAGCAGTGTCCGTGGAGACAGATCTCCCTATGACTGCTGGGTAGAAAACTTGTTTATTGAGCCCCTGCTGAGCTGGGCACCTGGTTTTGAACATCAGCAATCAAGTGCCTGGCTTCAGGGAGCTGCACTCCAACAGGATGACTCAGAGCCACCCTGGGCCAGTTACACAACCTCACTGAGCCGCGTCTCCAGCTTTAAGCCTGGGACATTCCTGTCTTTCTGGTAAATGTCGGGCTGTGCAGACATACGACAGTGCAGGGCCTGACCCAGGAAGCCATGGACCCAGCAAGTTCATGGCTCCCATATAGGCCCAGCTCTCCTCCCCACAGCACCACAACAGTGGACTTGGACCCCGGAGTCGTACGTCTCTTCTCAGTGGTGATGATGGTGGCCACCTGCAGCAGCCCATAGTGGTGTTTCATCTTGGCCAAAAGCCTGAAGATGTATGCCGACTCCAGGGCCAGCTTGGCTGCTGTGAACTGCCTCACCGTGGTCCCCACCTCCACCCTCGTGAACGTGCTGGGGCCTGTGCTGGCCGGGCGGTAGGGGATCTGGTACCTTGTGGGCAGGGCAGGAGGACCACACATTGGTCACATCACCCCCCTCGGACCCCGCATTCCCAGCACCCTGCCACCACCACTCTGCTTTCTTTCCCCGACATTCTTCCTCCTCTGCCAGCATCTGAGAGGGAGGGCACAGCCGTAGTGATGGATGGAGACTCTGAGTGCTGGGCCCCCATGACCCTCGTTCCCCTTCATCCTTCCCGCCACCAAGATGTGGACACAGTTTCATCTTTCCCAGGGCTGTTGGAGCTGAGAGAACATGGCAGGAACCAACCAGTGCTCCTGAGGGGCAGACCCAGTGCTCCCTGCTTTTTCTCTTCCTCCTCACCCCTCCTGCCACCCCCCTTATCCTCCCAAGGGCCCAGGGCAGTGCCTCCTCCTAGAATGTTCCTTCAAGTGTGCCCTTCTCCCACGGTTACATGTCTTTCCCCTCAGTCATCCTCCCCGTCTGTCCACAGATCCCAGCTTTGGGAATGGGAGCTGGTGCCAGCTCGGCATTGACCCCTGGTGTCGGCCCCTCCTCTGCGCCCACCCCTAGGAAACCCCAGCGTGGCCCCCATCCTGGGGGTTCCCCCGCAAATAATAACCCCCTGCCAAGGAAGCAGTGGGGTGCATGTTCTCAGTTCTGGGGGGCTTCCGCAGCTCTGAATGGCTCCTAAAATTCCTTGGTTTTCAAGGGATTGCAGTTGATGAGATGTTATGAATGACCAAGCCTCCCAACCAGGCTGCACCAGACCGCCTCCACGCATGTCTGAAGAGGCAATGCCAACTGTCAGACCCAGCCCGGGACCCAGCTGTGCTCCTGCCCTGATTAAAACCAGAGCTGGTGGGGTGCGGTGGCATCCACAAACACAGAAGACAGCCAACCTGCTCATTGACAGATGACGTGGGCCTCAAATTCGGGAAGTTGTGGGGTCCAGAAAGAACTTGTGTTTACTCAATAGATGTGTGCCCCACGAACCCAGAAAGCTCTGGATCAGCAGAGGGGTTTCTTGGGTCCGTGACAGCAAGGGCAGAGTGGTGACAACGGTTACTGTCCCCATGGACTGTGCTCAGTCAGCCTCCAGGCCTCCCGGGTCCCTTTCTGCAGCCACCTATTGCAGTCAGTCCCTCCCAAATGTCCCCTGGGGGACACACTGCCCCTCCTGAGGACCATGGCTCCACAGTCGGACCCACAGAAGCTTGCCTCCCCTGGGCCTCTCTGCTCTGCACTCTCCTCCCTTCTGTTCATCAGCAACAGGCAGGAGCCTGTTTGGATCCATCCAGCCAACTCCTGGTGGACCTGCCATCCCAGAGCCGACCTAGGAAAAATTCCTCAGCCCCTCAAACTGTGAGGAGTGCCCTGCACTCTCTGTTCTGCTCGCCACCTGCTTGTTTACAGGTCACATGCCTTGATGAGACCCTGGACTCCCTGGAGACCTGGAAGGCATCTGTCTTGGCCTCCCCGCAAAGTCCTTGGAGTGGCAGGGTTTCAGGGCCCTGAAGTGGAATCATGCAATATTGGTCTTTCTCTCCGTGCTTTATCGCACAGAGCATAATATGTTTTCAAGGTCTGTCCATGTTGGGGCATATTTCAAAATTGAATTCCTTTCTAGACCTCCAGTTAATAAAAGTGTATCGATATTGTTTTGCTAATTATAACAAATGCACCACATCCATATAAGATGTTATTAGTGGAGGAATTGGGGTCGGGGGGCGTGGGTTATGGGAACTTTCTATGTTATCTGTTCAACTCTTAGATTTGTCTAAACCTCCTGTTGTCAATAATGCCTATTAACTTTTTAAAATCCGAGAACACTCTTTCAGGGAGCGATCTGTGTCAGCCAATATTGGTTCAAACATCAGCTAAAGGTCTGTACGTTAGCTAAAGATGTTGTTTACTGGTAAAGGTGAGCCCATTCTTGAGTTAGAAATGCACGTTGACTGCTGGAGTTACAGTGATACTGACTGACTTGATCATTTGCCTTTGCATACAGAAGAGAAGAATGTGGCTTCACATTTTGATGGTTTTCTCTTACATACGGGTCACTGAATAAAGTAGCATCATTCTTCTTGAATGAACCTAATGAGTCCATTCCCACAGTACCTTCAACTGGGTCATTGGTAGGGTGCCCCCTGTTGTTTGGCCAGAGGCAGAGTTTTCAGAATCACTGCTTGGGGTCAGGTGATACTCTTGACTCCAGGCAGGAGCCGCGAGCACCTGAGAAAGTTACATACACCCCTCTGTGTCTCATTTGCCTGTTCTGAGATGTTGAAATGTGACTGTGGCCTACTTATTAGAATTATGTTATGAGGCTAAAAGTAAATAAACACAAGGAAAGCCTTAAGAAAAATAAAATAAATGACTGGTGTTTCATAATCACCCTAAGTGGTCAATCACTGAGCGACTGCAAGAATAAGGTAGACACTTGGTGGTGGTGGAATCCAGAGAGGGGACGTGGATGGCTCCACAGCAAGAGAGGATGGACGCTCACTCTTAGCTTTACATGGGGAGGATGCTTTACTGCTCGTGGACAATACCTGTTACCATCTCCTGTAATCCTCAGGTCAGCCCTATTGAGGTGGGTGGGGGCAGAGCAGGGGCTGTAAGCCATATTCTAGTGGGAGGCACTGAAACGTAGAGAGATTAAGTGACATGCCAAGAGTTATCAGCCGCTTTTGCCAACATTAGAGATAGATTTCTTACAGGCTTTTTCTATTTATGCACTTCCCACCAAAGGGAACACTGTTCTCATTTGGGGCAGACGTAGCAATTCCTCCAAGTCGTGCACCTGAATCATCACAAGTGGCCTCTGTTTGGAGCTGACAAGGAGTTGGAATGTCCAACCTTGGTGATTCATTTCATTTGATGAAATCGGAAGTTCCCAGAGGGACATACCATGGGTGGTCTTCGGACGGACCGCACATCCAGCAGTCAGAAACCCAGGAGTGACGTCAGGGATGTTCTGACCTATCAAGGGTAATAATTAGTAGAATGATTAGAATAAGAAAGCGGGAGTAAAGGGGTCATTCTGGGTGAATGGCAATAAGGGTTTATGGAAAATGAGAAGAATTATTTTAACTGAGCAGATACAAAACAGAAAAAGAATCAAATGGGAGTCTTGACCCAATATCTTGTGTGGAAACTGCCCACTAGCCATCACAATTTGCCTGTTCTGAAAATCTTGGGGCAGCTGCCTGCTTCTGAAGACTGGCTATTTCCAGAGGATCTCTGAGAAGCCTCAGTTTGAGTAGCCCTCTAATTGTGTGAAATTCTGATTTTTAAAATTATTTTATTTATTTTAGTAGAGACATGTGAAGCCAAGGGTGAACTCCCAGGAGTTACACTGCTTTGTTTTTAAACAGTACCCGAAGAGGTCCCTTCAGGGGATGTGTAAGGGCAGTTTTTCTCTGATGTCTCTTCCTGAGGTTGAAGATCATGAAGAGGCTTCCAGGAAGATTTCAGGAATGGAGGCCTGAAGCTGTTGGTGAAAACCTTGGGCACTATTACAAGAGCTCTTTGCAATATGCTGCCATGTCTGCACGTAGTAGGGTAGTGCAATCTAGTCTGGGTAGTGAAATTCCTACAGGTAAGGAACTTCCAGCTACTCATTTAGTGGAAGAGCCCGTGTGTTCCCAAGGGAATAGACTGGAGAGCCATCATCGCTAGTGTGTATTTGCACCCAGGGAGCTCACAGGTTTCTGAAAGTTTTGCTACTTTTAATGGAAGGATGAAAATGTTTTGCCCACTTGAAACAGTTTATGTCTTAAATAATGAACTGTGTTCCGGCAAAATTGTAATTTCTTGTGAAACTCTGTATTTCTTTTTGGCCAAGATTGAGAGCAAGTAAAGAGAACCCTTTTTAGAGGCTTTTTTGTTTTCTGGACAAAGTCGGAGATCATTCACACGTTATATAAGAACTGAATTACAAGGGAAACTTAGATTTCCTTTTTCAGTCTTGATTGAGCACATGGGAAAAGGAGAGGGGCCTTCAGTGAACTCCTGGGCCATGACTGTCCAGGTATGCCACTGTTCTGCCCAGGAGAGAACAAAAAGGATATACCCTTCTGGTCTCTTAGTGAAACAACTTTGGATTCAGAATTTCTTTTGGAGGCCTCAACATAGCATCCAAAATGTGCTGCCCATTGGGCTTCCTCCTTTCCGATGATGCTTCTCAAATGAATGATTTTGCTCCAATCAGGTTGTCTAGAGTTGGCCTTGAAAAGCCAAGTCATCGTTGGTGAAGTCGTGGGGAACAAGAATTCGGATTGTGATGAATGTACGCATGAGCATCAGACATTTTTTTCTGGAAGAGGAGAGGGGTTAGGTTTAGAGGATTCCCAAGAGAGCTGGTGACAGTTGGTAGAAATAGAACATTTGTGCATCTCATGCCTTGGGCCCCAAAAATGACAGGGCTGAAGAGAGAGATGATAGATTTGAAGATCCAAGAACACCAAGTGCCGGGAGGAGCCCAGGTCCTGCAGGAGGAGGATCATAACAAGCAGGAAAGAGGAACTTGGCCAAAGCTACAAAAAGGACCTTCTCAATAAGAGAGAGGAGACGGGTGCCTGGGTGGCAAAGGCGGGTAAGCATGTGACTCCTGATTTCGGCTCAGGTCATGATCTCTGGGTCCTGGAGTCAAGTCCCATGTCAGGCTCTGCCCTCAGTGGGGATTCTGCTTTGGGGTCTCCCTCTTTCTTCCTCTGCCCCTCCCCCACTCGTGCCATCTCAGTCTCTCCCAAAATAAAATAAATAAATCTTTACCAAAAAAAAAAAAGAGAGTATAAAAATGAAAGAGGAAATAAATTACATGCGGATGGTGGATCTATGGGTCCGAGTCTTCGCAACCTGCGAAGTCGTCTTCCTTACGGATGACAGTGGGCATTGTCATGGCCTGGTCTTGGGAAAGGAAAGGGGACAATCAGGGTGAAGTGAGGACTCAGGCCACTGCCCCCAGGATTATGTCCCCGACCCCAAAACTCAATGATGCCCTCAGCTCCGCAGTCCCCCCACCTCACCACCCATGGGGCTGTGATCCCTTTACCTCACTGATGAGAAAGACATCCAGGGTCTCTGGGCCCTTCCCAGCCCTCAGATTTCATAACTGGGACCAGGAAGCAGTGCCTGTCAGCCCATTCTTTCAAGAGGCAGCCACCGTGGTGCCCATGACTTTCTGTCCCCATGATTTCCTACCTTCCTCTGCTCCCTCCTGTTACCCTCCCTCCTCTCTCCCTGAATCATTAATTCCTTATTTCCCTTCTCCTGTCACCTCCAACAACCAGACTGTTCTCTGCAATGGGAACAGTGGAGGAACGATCATGGGTTTACTGACACGCTCCCTAGTCAATCAGTTGATCAATGAGCCAATGCAGCTAACATGGAGGCGGCTGCCACGGGCCTGGGGTGATGCTGGGCCATGAGAGTGACCATCAACTGGGCAATCAAGTAGACTGCCCCATGCCTGGGCTCATCTTGGGCACTTGACACACACTTCCTATTGATGACAGCCCGTAAGTGTCCTAGCCCAGAGAGGAGATGAATGTGACAGTAGAGGTAATGGTACTTGTCCAAATTCCCCTAGTCTGTCAGTGGGGGGACGGGCATTCTCCAGCTGGTGTGGCCACATAAACACCAGTACCTGCAGTGTTCACCAAAGACCCTGAGACCTGGAAGGACTAGGGGAGGCCCCGAGCAGATGGATGGAAGGTCCGAGGGTGGGCCGTGACCACGATGTGGGGACCAGGCCCGTCGCTGTCAGTGGAATCTGACAGGAGCAAAGATCCTGGCCACGCTTCCCAGAGCCTCTGTCCTGGGCCCAGTCAGTCCCAGGAGACCAGCTCAGAGGGACCGTGACAGCCAGTGTGTGCTGCCAGCCCAGCAGCCTTCACACAGGCCTCTAGAATTCCCGACAGCCAGGGAGGGTCTCCGGGCAGCTGCATATGAGCCTCTCTCCCATGGAGCCAAGTGAAGGTCTTGCTCTGCTCCCAGTATAAGGGATGTGATGAGGAGAAGAGAGAAATGTGCTCCAGGATGTGCCTCTCACCTCACCTCTGCAGCAGAATGACTCAGGGAGTATTGCTCGCTATGAATGGGGTTAGAACATATGGAGGC
This sequence comes from Ursus americanus, assembly GCF_024610735.1. Lineage (NCBI taxonomy): Eukaryota > Metazoa > Chordata > Mammalia > Carnivora > Ursidae > Ursus > Ursus americanus. Next base: position 79,244,934 of record NC_142136.1, on the reverse strand, counting down.
ATTTGGCTCCCAGGCATGAGCTGAGGGCCACCGCTTGGCCTCCTGTGGTCATAGGGCTATAATGTGTGCGCTGTGACGAGATTTCTTTATCTCGTCTTTTCGTTTCATTTCTTTTCTTTTAATTTCTTTTCCTTCTTTCGTTCTTTCTTTCTTTCTTTCTTTCTTCCTTTCTTTCTTTTTTGAGAATGTGGACAATGGACATTGTGCAGTGGCAGTGGGATACACCTCCTGGAGCAATATGCAATCTCTCTCTCGCTCTTTCCATCTCTCTCTCTCCCTCTGTGCATCTCTCTGTCTGTGTCTGTGTCTCCCTGTCTCCCACACAATCACACACTCACAATCCCACCACATAGAGCCACAAAAGACACCCCAACACCAAGCCTCATGCACACACACACACACCACACACAGGGAATACAATGGCTTCCTAGGACTGTAGACACATGGACACACTTTTTCACCTGGGAAATCTCCTGTCCACCACACCCCCACAACCCAATCAGGGCGGCTCGCCAGACTGAGGATTGCAAGGAGGCCCCACCTGCATTAACATCTAGAGTTTTGTCTCAGGAAGAGGCTGATTCCAGAATACGTACCGCATTCACCGGATGCTCCTGTCCCCTGCAGGTACAGAAAAGAGGACACCGTGAGGTTCAGGTCATGCTACACACTGTCTGGGTGAGCTTTATTTCCCTCAATGACTTTATGAACCCAGATGGAACACAGTGGTTGAGTCCAACGACCCCAAAGTAAGTGAACTGGATTCCTTAGGAAGTTGTTTTTCCTGGGGGACATGTCTGTCCAGTCCATTCAGGACGGTGACTACAAAATGCTTCATCCAAGCAGGAGAAAGTGTTACTGAGGGAAAGGATCCTACCACGGCGTTTAGAACCATGTTTGGTGTCGCCAACGGTAAATGTCCTCTCGATCAGCTAACGGTTGGCAGAGACAACCACTCCATGCTCTCCCAAAAAGGAAAATTGTATGAGATCCATATGTATAATCCCAAATATACATTGTCTCATTTTCATCTGAATTTGATTGGAAATAAACCAAGAAAGCAACATCTGTTCCTCGGACAAAGAACTTCTAGCTCACCATGGCGAGAGGTGTGCCTCCGGTGCTGTCTCCTTTGATGGGATCCATGTCTTCCTCCAAGGCATCTAGGACACAGAGTACCCGTCAGCACATTCCTCTTGTTGCTCAAGAATATTCATGGAATGTTGCTGGATATGGACACGAGGCTGGGGTGTATGGAGCCAGCTGGTTTTGAAGCATGGACTGAAGTGCCCCTGCTGGGCCACCCACTGCAGTAAGGCTCTAAAGTGCGCAGTGTGATAACATGGCTTTGGAGAAGGGTGACATCATGCAGTATCTGTCTGACATATCTCCTGGAGAAACACCTTTCTCTCTCTCTCTCCCCCTCTCTGTCTCTCTCTCGTTCTCGGTCATCTCTCTCTTTCTCTGTCTTTGTCTCTCTCTCTATGTCTCTCTGTCTTTCTATCTGTCTTTGGCCCTCTCTCTCTCTCTCACACACACACTCACAGTCACACCACATAGAGCCACAAAAGACACCCCAACACCAAGCCTCATGCACACACACCCACACCACACACAGGGAATACAATGGCTTCCTAGGACTGTAGACACATGGACACACTTTTTCACCTGGGAAATCTCCTGTCCACCACACCCCCACAACCCAATCAGGGCGGCTCGCCAGACGGAGGATTGCAAGGATGCCCCACCTGCATTAACATCTAGAGTTTTGTCTCAGGAAGAGGCTGATTCCAGAATACGTACCGCATTCACCGGATGCTCCTGTCCCCTGCAGGTACAGAAAAGAGGACACCGTGAGGCTCAGGTCATGCTACACTGTCTATCTGTGTGAGCCTATTTCCCTCAATGACTTTATGAACCCAGATGGAACACAGTGGTTGAGTCCAACGACCCCAAAGTAAGTGAACTGGATGCCTTAGGAAGTTGTTTTTCCTGGGGGACATGTCTGTCCAGTCCATTCAGGACGGTGACTACAAAATGCTTCATCCAAGCAGGAGAAAGTGTTACTGAGGGACAGGATCCTACCACAGCGTTTAGAACCACGTTTGGTGTCGCCAATGCTTAATGTCCTCTTGAATCAGCTAACGGTGGGCAGAGACAACCACTCAACGCTCTCCCCACCAGGGAAATTACATATGTAGAATCTCAAAACTATATATAGCTTTTTACATAAAATTGGTATATAAAAATAATTTCATTTCCATATACAAGCAGTTGACATTAGGAAAATGATTTTTGTTTTAGTATTATGTTCAACTCACCAACACAGAGTATATTGTCTGAATTTCATCTGAATTTGATTGGAAAGAAACCCAGAAAGCAACATTTGTTCCTCGGGGATAGACAGGCAAGCTCACCTTGGCAAGAGGCAGGCCCTCCTCCTCTGTGATCCTCTGATAAAGCCAGGACCAAACAGCGCCATCATCAGTCACATCTAGAAGGACACAGAGTACCTGTCAGCGTATTAGTGGTGCTGCTCAAGAAAGATGCGGGGAGGGGCGCCTGAGTGGCTCAGTCGGTGAACCATCTGCCTTCAGCTCAAGTCAGGACCGCAGGGTCCTGGGATCAAGTCTCGGATGGGGCTTCCTGCTCAGCAAGGGTCTGCTTTTCTCTCTCCCTCTGCCCCTCTCACCTGTTTGTGCTCTCACTCACTCTCTCTCAAATAAATAAAATCTTTAAAAAAAAAAAAAAGAATGCCTCGAGGAGTATTGCTCTCTATGAATGGGGTTAGAGCATATGGAGGCATTTGGTTCCCAGGCATGAGCTGAACGCCCCTCTGGGCCTCCCGCGGTAATAGGGCTATAATGTGTGCGCTGTGATGAGATTTCTTTATCTCGTCTTGTCTTTTCGTCTCTTTTCTTTCTTTCTTTCTTTCTTTCTTTCTTTCTTTCTTTCTTTCTTTCTTTCTTTCTTTCTTTCTTTCTTTCTTTCCTTTTTTTTGAGAATGTGGACAATGGGAATTGTGCAGTGGCAGTGGGATACACCTCCTGGAGACATATGCAATCTCTCACTCTTTCCATCTCTCCCTCTCCCTCTGTGCATCTCTCTGTGTCTGTGTCTCCCTGTCTCCCACACAATCACACACTCACAATCACACCACATAGAGCCACAAAAGACACCCCAACACCAAGCCTCATGCACACACACCCACACCACACACAGGGAATACAATGGCTTCCTAGGACTGTAGACACATGGACACACTTTTTCACCTGGGAAATCTCCTGTCCACCACACCCCCACAACCCAATCAGGGTGGCTCGCCAGACGGAGGATTGCAAAGATGCCCCACCTGCATTAACATCTAGAGTTTTATCTAAGGAAGAGGCTGATACCAGAATACGTACCGCTCTCGCTGGTGGTGGTTGATGGTGTCACCTGCAGGTACAGAAAAGAGGACACCGTGAGGCTCAGGTCATGCTACACACTGTCTGTCTGCATGAGCTTTATTTCCCTCAATGACTTTAGGAACCCAGATGGAACACAGTGGTTGAGTCCAATGACCCCAAAGTAAGTGAAGTGGATGCCTAAGGAAGTTGTTTTTCCTGGGGAACACGTCTGTCCAGTCCATTCAGGGCGGTGACTACAAAATGCTTCATCCAAGCAGGAGAAAGTGTTACTGAGGGACAGGATCCTACCACAGCGTTTAGAACCATGTTTGGTGTCGCCAATGGTAAATGTCCTCTCGAATCAGCTAATGGTTGGCAGAGACAACCACTCCATGCTCTCTCAAAAAGAAAAATTATATGAGATCTATATGTATAATCCCAAATATACATTGTCTGATTTTCATCTGAATTTGATTGGAAAGAAACCAAGAAAGCAACATCTGTTCCTCGGACAAAGAACTTCTAGCTCACCATGGCGAGAGGTGTGCCTCCGGCGCTGTCTCCTTTGATGGGATCCATGTCTTCCTCCAAGGCATCTAGGACACAGAGTACCCGTCAGCACATTGTTGCTCAAGAATATTCATGGAATGTTGCTGGATATGGACACGAGGCTGGGGTGTATGGAGCCAGCTGGTTTTGAAGCATGGACTGAAGTGCCCCTGCTGGGCCACTCACTGCAGTAAGGCTCTAAAGTGCGCAGTGTGATAACATGGCTTTGGAGAAGGGTGACATCATGCAGTATCTGTCTGACATATCTCCTGGAGAAACACCTTTCTCTCTCTCTCTCCCCCTCTCTGACTCTTTCTCGGTCATCTCTCTCTTTCTCTGTCTTTTTCTCTCTGTCTATGTCTCTCTGTCTTTCTATCTGTCTTTGTCCCTCTTTGTCTCTCTCTCGCACACACACACACTCACAATCACACCACATAGAGCCACAAAAGACACCCCAACACCAAGCCTCACGCACACACACCCACACCACACACAGGGAATACAATGGCTTCCTAGGACTGTAGACACATGGACACACTTTTTCACCTGGGAAATCTCCTGTCCACCACACCCCCACAACCCAATCAGGGCGGCTCGCCAGACGGAGGATTGCAAGGATGCCCCACCTGCATTAACATCTAGAGTTTTGTCTCAAGAAGAGGCTGATTCCAGAATACGTACCGCATTCACCGGATGCTCCTGTTCCCTGCAGGTACAGAAAAGAGGACAGCGTGAGGCTCAGGTCATGCTGCACACTGTCTGTCTGTGTGAGCTTTATTTCCCTCAATGACTTTAGGAACCCAGATGGAACACAGTGGTTGAGTCCAATGACGCCAAAGTAAGTGAACTGGATGCCTTAGGAAGTTGTTTTTCCTGGGGGACATGTCTGTCCAGTCCATTCAGGACGGTGACTACAAAATGCTTCATCCAAGCAGGAGAAAGTGTTACTGAGGGACAGGATCCTACCACAGTGTTTAGAACCACGTTTGGTGTCGCAAATGCTAAATGTCCTCTTGAATCAGCTAACGGTGGGCAGAGACAACCACTCAACGCTCTCCCCACCAGGGAAATTACATATGTAGAATCTCAAAACTATATATAGCTTTTTACATAAAATCTGTATATAAAAATATTTTCATTTCCATATACAAGCAGTTGACATTAGGAAAATGATTTTTGTTTTAGTATTATGTTCAATTCGCCTCACAGAGTATACTGTCTGAATTTCATCTGAATTCGATTGGAAAGAAACCAAGAAAGCAACATCTGTTCCTCGGACAAAGAACTTCTAGCTCACCATGGCGAGAGGTGTGCCTCCGGTGCTGTCTCCTTTGATGGGATCCATGTCTTCCTCCAAGGCATCTAGGACACAGAGTACCCGTCAGCACATTCCTCTTGTTGCTCAAGAATATTCATGGAATGTTGCTGGATATGGACACGAGGCTGGGGTGTATGGAGCCAGCTGGTTTCCAAGCATGGACTGAAGAGCCCCTGCTGGGCCACCCACTGCAGTAAGGCTCTAAAGTGTGCAGTGTGATAACATGGTTTTGGAGAAGGGTGACATCATGCAGTAACTGTCTGACATATCTCCTGGAGAAACACCTTTCTCTCTCTCTCTCCCCCTCTCTGTCTCTCTCTCTTTCTCGGTCATCTCTCTCTTTCTCTGTCTTTGTCTCTCTCTCTATGTCTCTCTGTCTTTCGATCTGTCTTTGGCCCTCCTCTCTCTCTCTCACACACACACACACACTCACAAACACACCACATAGAGCCACAAAAGACACCCCAACACCAAGCCTCACGCACACACACCCACACCACACACAGGGAATACAATGGCTTCCTAGGACTGTAGACACATGGACACACTTTTTCACCTGGGAAATCTCCTGTCCACCACACCCCCACAACCCAATCAGGGCGGCTCGCCAGACTGAGGATTGCAAGGAGGCCCCACCTGCATTAACATCTAGAGTTTTGTCTCAGGAAGAGGCTGATTCCAGAATACGTACCGCATTCACCAGATGCTCCTGTCCCCTGCAGGTACAGAAAAGAGGACACCGTGAGGCTCAGGTCATGCTGCACACTGTCTGTCTGCGTGAGCTTTATTTCCCTCAATGACTTTAGGAACCCAGATGGAACACAGTGGTTGAGTCCAACGACCCCAAAGTAAGTGAACTGGATGCCTTAGGAAGTTGTTTTTCCTGGGGGACATGTCTGTCCAGTCCATTCAGGACGGTGACTACAAAATGCTTCATCCAAGCAGGAGAAAGTGTTACTGAGGGACAGGATCCTACCACAGCGTTTAGAACCACGTTTGGTGTCGCCAATGCTAAATGTCCTCTCGAATCAGCTAACGGTGGGCAGAGACAACCACTCAACGCTCTCCCCACCAGGGAAATTACGTATGTAGAATCTCAAAAGTATATATAGCTTTTTACATAAAATCTGTATATAAAAATATTTTCATTTCCATATACAAGCAGTTGACATTAGGAAAATGATTTTTGTTTTAGTATTATGTTCAATTCGCCTCACAGAGTATACTGTCTGAATTTCATCTGAATTTGATTGGAAAGAAACCAAGAAAGCAACATCTGTTCCTCGGACAAAGAACTTCTAGCTCACCATGGCGAGAGGTGTGCCTCCGGTGCTGTCTCCTTTGATGGGATCCATGTCTTCCTCCAAGGCATCTAGGACACAGAGTACCCGTCAGCACATTCCTCTTGTTGCTCAAGAATATTCATGAAATGTTGCTTGATATGGACACGAGGCTGGGGTGTATGGAGCCAGCTGGTTTCCAAGCATGGACTGAAGAGCCCCTGCTGGGCCACCCACTGCAGTAAGGCTCTAAAGTGCGCAGTGTGATAACATGGCTTTGGAGAAGGGTGACATCATGCAGTATCTGTCTGACATATCTCCTGGAGAAACACCTTTCTCTCTCTCTCTCCCCCTCTCTGTCTCTCTCTCTTTCTCGGTCATCTCTCTCTTTCTCTGTCTTTGTCTCTCTCTCTATGTCTCTCTGTCTTTCTATCTGTCTTTGGCCCTCTCTCTCTCTCTCTCACACACACACACACACACACACACACACACACTCACAATCACACCACATAGAGCCACAAAAGACACCCCAACACCAAGCCTCACGCACACACACCCACACCACACACAGGCAATACAATGGCTTCCTAGGACTGTAGACACATGGACACACTTTTTCACCTGGGAAATCTCCTGTCCACCACACCCCCACAACCCAATCAGGGCGGCTCGCCAGACGGAGGATTGCAAGGATGCCCCACCTGCATTAACATCTAGAGTTTTGTCTCAAGAAGAGGCTGATTCCAGAATACGTACCGCATTCACCGGATGCTCCTGTCCCCTGCAGGTACAGAAAAGAGGACGCCGTGAGGCTCAGGTCATGCTGCACATTGTCTGTCTGCGTGAGCTTTATTTCCCTCAATGACTTTAGGAGCCCAGATGGAACACAGTGGTTGAGTCCAACAACCCCAAAGTAAGTGAACTGGATACCTTAGGAAGTTGTTTTTCCTGGGGGACATGTCTGTCCAGTCCATTCAGGACGGTGACTACAAAATGCTTCATCCAAGCAGGAGAAAGTGTTACTGAGGGACAGGATCCTACCACAGCGTTTAGAACCATGTTTGGTGTCGCCAATGCTAAATGTCCTCTCGAATCAGCTAACGGTTGGCAGAGACAACCACTCAACGCTCTCCCCACCAGGGAAATTACATATGTAGAATCTCAAAACTATATATAGCTTTTTAGATAAAATCGGTATATAAAAATAATTTCATTTCCATATACAAGCAGTTGACATTAGGAAAATGATTTTTGTTTTAGTATTATGTTCAATTTGCCAACACAGAGTATACTATCTGAATTTCATCCGAATTTGATTGGAAAGAAACCCAGAAAGCAACATTTGTTCCTCGGGGATAGACAGGCAAGCTCACCTTGGCAAGAGGCAGGCCCTCCTCCTCTGTGATCCTCTGATAAAGCCAGGACCAAACAGCGCCATCATCAGTCACATCTAGAAGGACACAGAGTACCTGTCAGCGTATTAGTGGTGCTGCTCAAGAAAGATGCGGGGAGGGGCGCCTGAGTGGCTCAGTCGGTGAACCATCTGCCTTCAGCTCAAGTCAGGACCGCAGGGTCCTGGGATCCAGTCCCGGATGGGGCTTCCTGCTCAGCAAGGGTCTGCCCCTCTCACCTGTTTGTGCTCTCACTCACTCTCTCTCAAATAAATAAAATCTTTAAAAAAAAAAAAAAGAATATCTCGAGGAGTATTGCTCTCTATGAATGGGGTAAGAGCATATGGAGGCATTTGGTTCCCAGGCATGAGCTGAACGCCCCGCTGGGCCTCCCGCGGTAATAGGGCTATAATGTGTGCGCTGTGATGAGATTTCTTTATCTCGCCTTGTCTTTTCTTCTCTTTTCTTTTCTTTTTTTCTTTCTTTCTTTCTTTTTTTTTTTTTTTTTTTTGAGAATGTGGACAATGGGAATTGTGCAGTGGCAGTGGGATACACCTCCTGGAGACATATGCAATCTCTCTCTCACTCTTTCCATCTCTCCCTCTCCCTCTGTGCATCTCTCTGTCTGTGTCTGTGTCTCCCTGTCTCCCACACAATCACACACTCACAATCACACCACATAGAGCCACAAAACACACCCCAACCCCAAGCCTCATGCACACACACCCACACCACACACAGGGAATACAATGGCTTCCTAGGACTGTAGACACATGGACACACTTTTTCACCTGGGAAATCTCCTGTCCACCACACCCCCACAACCCAATCAGGGCGGCTCGCCAGACGGTGGATTGCAAAGATGCCCCACCTACATTAACATCTAGAGTTTTATCTCAGGAAGACGCTGATTCCAGAATACGTACCGCTCTCGCTGGTGGTTGAAGGTGTCACCTGCAGGGACAGAAAAGAAGACACCATGAGGCTCAGGTCATGCTACACACTGTCTGTCTGCATGAGCTTTATTTCCCTCAATGACTTTAGGAACCCAGATGGAACACAGTGATTGAGTCCAATGACCCCAAAGTAAGTGAACTGGATGCCTTAGGAAGTTGTTTTTCCTGGGGGACATGTCTGTCCAGTCCATTCAGGACGGTGACTACAAAATGCTTCATCCAAGCAGGAGAAAGTGTTACTGAGGGACAGGATCCTACCACAGCGTTTAGAACCATGTTTGGTGTCGCCAATGGTAAATGTCCTCTCGAATCAGCTAACGGTTGGCAGAGACAACCACTCCATGCTCTCCCAAAAAGAAAAATTATATGAGATCTATATGTATAATCCCAAATATACATTGTCTGATTTTCATCTGAATTTGATTGGAAAGAAACCAAGAAAGCAACATCCGTTCCTCGGACAAAGAACTTCTAGCTCACCATGGCGAGAGGTGTGCCTCCGGCGCTGTCTCCTTTGATGGGATCCATGTCTTCCTCCAAGGCATCTAGGACACAGAGTACCCGTCAGCACATTGTTGCTCAAGAATATTCATGGAATGTTGCTGGATATGGACACGAGGCTGGGGTGTATGGAGCCAGCTGGTTTTGAAGCATGGACTGAAGTGCCCCTGCTGGGCCACCCACTGCAGTAAGGCTCTAAAGTGCGCAGTGTGATAACATGGCTTTGGAGAAGGGTGACATCATGCAGTATCTGTCTGACATATCTCCTGGAGAAACACCTTTCTCTCTCTCTCTCTCTCTCTGTCTCTCTCTCTACGTTTCTGTCTTCTCTCTCTCTGTCTCTGTCTTTGTCTCTCTTTCTCTTGCTCTCTCTCTCTCTCTCTCACACACACACACACACACTCACAATCACACTACACAAGACACCTAACCCCCAAGCCTCATGCACACACACCCACACCACCCAGGGGGAATGCATTGGTTTTCTAGGACTGGAGACACATGCACATAGTTTCTCACCTGGAGTCTGCTTTTCCCCACACTCCCAAGCCTCAGTCTTACCAGGAACCTGGAATCAGATGGCTCTCCAGACTGAGGACAGTGAGGACATCCCCCTAACCTGCCTTACCATCTAGAGTTTTTCCTCAGCAAGGGACTGATTCCAGAATACGTACCACCTCCACATGGTTCTGGGGCCACCTGCATTTACAGAAAAGAACACACCCTGAGAGTCAGGTCATATGCATACTGTGTCATCACGGGTTCTCTTGGTGACTATTGAAAACCAAATGAGAAACAGCAGGAAAGACAAAGGCCCGGAAAGGAAGCACAGTGTGCACCCATGGAAAAGGCATGAGCTTTTCCTGGGGGATGGATCTTTCAAATTCTCTGAAGCACAATTACAAAACTCTTAATTCAGGGAGCAAAAACCGCTTCTGAGTAAAAGTCCCCTACCACACAGTTTACAACCTCCCCTCCCAACACCCCAAGAAAATGGTACCTCACGTCTAAAAACTACACTGTCATGTTGTCATAGCTGAACTCACTTCAAAAAGACGAAACTCAAGTAAGAAACATTTCTTTCTTAGGCAAAGACAGCCAAGCTTACCCTCGATGTGTTGGGCCATGGTGCTTTCTTGCCAAGGTCCTCCTTGGTAGACTCTGAAAGGACACAGAGTAAGTGTCAGTCCATTGTTGGTCCTACTCGGGAATTACTCTGTGATCACTGTTGATATGGACACGGGACAAGACTGTATGGGAGTGACTGGTTAAGAAGCATGGGCTGAGCTGCTCCTGGGCCATTCTCCTTGGTGGGTGAGGAAAAGCAAACAAGAGGATGAGAAAACGAAGGAGAAACAGACCTTTGACTTTCTAGCTTAAGGCAACCTGGTCGATGTGAGTCAGTTAGTCTACAAAGAGGTCGCCTGGTTGCACACTGTGGTGTCGTGAGGGAGCCCCACCCCTCCCTCTGCCCGTAGCGAAGTCTCTCTATTTGTTCTGCCAGGACGAAGCTCCTCCAACTGGCCATCCGAATGGGAGACAGACTAGAGGACACAGAGTACCTTCCCGCCATGGTGCTCTATCTCATGAATGACTCAGAGAGCTCTGCTTGACTTGAACGACAGAACAGTGGAGATGGATGTGGTTGGTTAAACAGCATGCAGTTGCCAATGACAAGATTTGATTCCTTCTGATGGTTGAGTAATTTACAGTGTATCTATATTACAAACTGAGGGCTGCTGAAGGGGTGTTGGTGAGGGATGTGGTTGGTTTAACAGCATGCACTTGCCAATGACAAGATTTGAGTCCTTCAACAGTTGAGTAATATTCCCATATATCTAGAGAACACACTGAGGCTGCTGAAGTGGGGGGATGGGGTAATTGGGTGATGGGCCTTAAGGAGGGCACTTGATGGAATGACAATTGGCTGTTACCGCAACAGATGAACCACTAAGTTCTACCCCTGAAACTACTAATACAGTATATGTTACCTAATTTGAATTTACATTAAAAAAGAAAAGCCTGCAGTTGGCTATTGGTGAGCCCCCTTCTTCATGGAAGGAGATGCAGAGAACAGAAGCAGCAAAGAAGGGAGAAACAGAGTCCTGGCTTTGCCATTGAAGGCAAAGGTACACCTGAAATGAACAGAATATGGTGTGTCAACTCAACTACTTCCATTCAAAAATAATGATGAAAAATAAAGACACCCTAAAGACAGAAGATAGTCCAAAAATTTAAAAATATGAAATAAATAAAAATAACATCATTAATCTTATGGTATTTTTCTGTCCAGTGTGTGTCTCATGTATGTGTTCACTGAGTCGGGTGGCTCTCCGTGCTAGCAGTAGTCATCCACTAATGGGATGGTCCTTTACAGTGGGAAGCCTGGGTTCCTCCTGACGTCCTCTACCCCATCTCTGTAAGAGAGGTGCAGGAAAAAGAGTGGACCCTGGGTTAGTAACCAAATGTTACTTGGAGTTCTTATTTGTCCTTGTTGCTTGGGTGTGTCATTGCCAGCACTGGAGGCTTTCTGGGGCTCAGGGGGATCATGCAATCAAAGAGCATTAAACTATCTCTTGATTCCCGTTGGGGCCAGCCGCTGAGAAGTGACCCAACACTGAGAGAGATTTACCAGGTTTTTCAATGTTGTGCCTCCCAGTCTCAAAATCTGTGAGCTGGACAGACAGTTTGGACCTTCTGTGTGCTTTTCACACTAAGGGCTATGCCCAAGTCTGCCCTCCATGTGACCACTGAGGCCACCTCATAATGGTAGACAGTACTTGGGATCTCTGTAGACTCATGCAGTTCAGATATATACACAGGCCTTGGAAAGATCCTGCATGGTTTCTGTTGAACCCATGGCTCAGAGCTATGCTTGTCAGTGTGGGAAGTGCAGTTCAGTATCTCAGAGTAGCAGCATGGGCCCAGCCATCTGGGTGCACATTTTGGCATTTCTACTTAAGAGCTTGTGTGCTTGGGCACATTCAGCTCTGTGCTTCAGTTTCTCCATCTGACGAGTGCCCTTAGCAAGCAAAGTACACTGCATTGGTGGTGAGGGTTGAATGGTTAGTGTAAGTAAAGCATGCCATGGAAATGCTCAGGAAGGTTCCTTGGAGGTGAAATGTCTCGTCTGAGATGCCATAACTCCACAAAACTCAGAGCTGCAGTCAAACTCTGCTGTCCAAGCTCCCAGGCCAGTGCTTTCCCCACGACACACACCTGCTTTGCCTAAAAAGGACTCCTTTATGTTAAGCCAGACCCGGTGCTTAAGGAGTCACATAAAGGTCTCAGAAATGCTTTTGCTGACTGCCTGAGGACACACTAAGTGGCCATTTCCCAAAATAATGTGCATGATGCTCCCAGAATGAATTAGTTGCCTGACCTGACAGCTATCTGGTCCAACACGACGAACACCAGTTGACTGGTGGGAGAGAGCTTATGTACCTAACATACTCATGTTCTACAACGTGTGAAACTCTATCATCTTGTGTGATTTCCTCCTCCTACACGTGAGCACCTCAAGCTAAGACCTGTTGCCCAGTCATGCGAAAGACCAGAGCTTCGCCTTTGCACAACGCACTGGATGCAGACTCAGGGGACCTGACCTGTGCATTACCTCACAACCACATGAATAGAGGCTCGTGCTTTTCTAAAACTGGAGCTCTATGTGCACAAGGATGCAATTGCCTACATACAGAAATTCATATGTCTCCATCTCAAAACGTTACCTTTTCTTTTTTCTATGTTACTAACTCCCTATGTACATGCGTATCTATCCATCTCTGTCAATGGGTTTCTTGGTCTGTCATTGTGTGTGAAAGGCTGGATACTCAATGGATATATGTAAAAACACATATATTCTCTATTTTCACTAGTCCATACCTCTGGGAGGGTAACACATTGAGTGAAAGCATATGGCTGATATTTTGTAAACCTCTAACTTAGGATAACAGCCAATGTAAAAGGTGGAACGTCAAAGAAAACATGTGTTTTGCTACGTAAGCTGACATCTAGACACAGGCTTCTTGGCTGTTTTTGGAGACCTGGTTATATGAATGGAAGCAGCGTGTGCCCAAATATCTTGAAGTCAAGACACATTTCAGGAGAAGGGCGATTGAGGGCACATGAAGACAAAAGTAGAGGGCTCCACATGCAAGGATCATGGCAATCACTGTCCACCCTATGAACAAGAAAAAGCCTGAAGACACTGAAAAATCAACCACTCTCGCATCCATGGAGAGAGGAGGACACAGGACAAACCATGGCCCTGAGGAGACAGGAAAGGGAACACAGGGAATCCAGGTTTCCTGGAGCACAGACTCTCTAGCAGAATATACTGTTTCTCCAGCTCACTGGAACATTCAGCAAGAGACCACATGCTGGGCCATAAAACACACACCAACACATCTCAAAGAGTAGAAGCAATACAACAGCAGCTCTCAGACCTCTATGAAATTAAACTAGAGCTCAACCACAGCAAGAAATCTTGGGAAATCCCCAAATAGCTGGAAATTTTTAAAAAATGGTCAAAGAGGAAGTTTCAAGAGAAGCTTGAAAAGATTTTGAACTAAACGAAATGAAAACATACGTTGACAAAAATGTATGCAAAGGCAGTGCCTGGGAGAATTTATACTACTGAATGTCATTGTGTTGGAAAGTAAGAAAGATTCAAAGTGAATAGGCTTTCTCCTTAGAAAACAAGGCAAAAAAGAGTCATGTCATATAAAGCAAGTAAGAGAAAAAAAATCGTATAATTGCAGATACCAATGAAATGGAACACAAAAAACTCTCAGATAAAAAGCACCAAACCAAGACAAAAGCTGGTTCTTTGTAAATATCAGTAAAATGGATAAAGCTCTAGCCTGACTAACCATGAAGAAAGAGGGAAGACACACATTAACATCAGATGAAAGAGGAGACGTCACGTTGAAAGGATTCTAAAGGAATACATGGAAAAATTCTAGGATTCCTGAAAGGAAAGAGGCCAATTCCTTCAAAGTCACAAAACTACCAAAACCCACTGAAAGGAAATAGATGATCTGAACAGGCATGTATCAAAGACATTTGACGGATAGTTAATACATTTCCCAGAAAGGAAGAGCCAGCCCCAGATGGTTTGACTGATGAATCCTATCAAATCTTACAAAGCAAAACACAGTCTTGCTGTGTCATCCAGCCATCTCACTCCTAGGTATTTACCTGGTTGAGTTGAAAAATGTGTCCACATGAAAACTGGCCCAGGAGTGCTTCTATCGGCTTGATTTATGAACACCAAATCTAGAGACGACTAAGCTGTCCTACACTAGGTGAACGGAGAAACAACCGGCAATACACCCTTACAATGCAATACGATTCGGTAATAAACATAGCTGAGCTACCGGAGCACATAGCTGGCTCACTTAGTTAAGCATCCAACTCTTGATTTTGGCTCAGGTCATGATCTCAGGGGCATGATATCCAGCCCCACGTCAGACGGGTTCCCTGCTGAGCGTGGAGGCTGCTGAAGATTCTCTCTCCCTCTTCCTCCGCCCCTCCCCACACACTTTCACTCTCTCTCTCTCAAACAATAATAAAAAGAAGATTAAAAAAATAATTGAGCAATCAAGTCACAAAAAGACATCGACGAATGTGAACTGTATAGATAAAAGTGAAAGAAGTCAGTCTGGAAAAGCAACATGCTTTACGGTTCCAACTAGATGACATTCTGGAGAAAGGAAAGCTATAGAGATGACAAAAGGTCAACGGTTGTTAAGATTTCTAGAAAAAGGGCAAAGGCATGAATAGGTTAAACACAGGATTTTCAAGGCAGTGAAGTTACTCTGTACATGGTGGATACACGACTTTACGCATTTGTCGAAACCCATACTCCTGCACAACACAGAGCAGACCTTCCTAGCGATGCTGGCCTTCAATGAGCGTTAATATCGCTACACTGGTTTGTGATTCGTGACATGTGTTCCACACTGATGAAGCTTTTAAGGATTGTGGAAATTGTGCGCCAAGGGATAAGGGTGATAGGGAAACTTTTTATATTATCTGCTCAATTATTATCTTAATCTAAACCTATTCGAAGTAATAACATCTATTCATTAAAAATAATAAAAGATCTATTTTTCCTAATATTTAATAACAGACTAATGTCCATTCGTTAGCTTCACTATACCTACCATGAAATGTGAACAGACTTGAGTTGCAAATGCCATTTGACTTCTGTGGTTATAAACTGATGAGTGACCAGCTAAATTAAAATTTTCACACGTGAAACAAAAATAATATGGCTTGGCATTTTTGTCTTAAGTATGGGACACTGAAAACTAGTGTAATGATTCTTCTTCTTCTTTTTTCTTTTAGAGACAAAGAGAGAGTGTGAGCAGAGGAGGGGCATAGGGAAAGGGAGAGAGAATCTGAAGCAGGCTCCATACCCAGCATGGAGCCCAACATGGGGCTCAATCTCATGACCCTGACATCATGACCTGGGCCAAAATCAAGAGTTGGACACCACCCAGGTGCCCCTAGAATAAATATTCTTGAATCAACTTAATGAATGAATTTCCACGGTACCTTCGACAGGGTCAGATGTGGGGTGAACCTTCGGCTTTATTCTCCTGGCCAGCTTCCAGAGACCTAGAGAAAATATGGATGTTTTCTTCACTTTTGTTTTTTGTTTTCTCAAGACCGTGGGAAATGCATGACAACAGAAAGAGCTGTTGACATCTTGCTATCAGAAGACCATAGGAAAAGGAGTGATAAATTCATCAGAGTTCAAACTTTTGATCCCATGGTTCATCATTTGCCTAGCAAAGCCACCTGAGTCAGAGAGGGCTTTAGGAAGGTCTTAGGGTTCATATAGCCTTCAAATACCCCACAGAGAATGTAAACTGATGCAGTCACTATGAAAACACAATATGGGACTTCATCAAAAAATTCACAAAAGAACTACCATTACACCCAGCAATCCCACTCTTGGATAAGAAATCCATTTGAATTCAAGTCTAGATTTCAGAGAAATATCTGCCCATATTCGGCAGCACTATTTACCAAAGCCAAGCTATAGAGACAACTTAATGTTGAGTGGGGGAGCCGGGACAGGAATGGAGTTGGTTCCTTGGGGAGAGAGGTCCCGGAACACCTGACACCTGCCCAGACACCTGAGATCAAGCCCTGCAGCCCTGAACCAGGGCTCCCTCGTCTCTTTCTCATATCCTCCAGCCCCGAGTTGTCTGTGGGAGACAGTGGATGCCCTGGGGGAGGTGCCTGAGCCAACAGCAAAGTCCAAATCCTAGCTCACCTTCACACATCTACGTTTCAACCCCTGACCCAGAACACAGTGCAGATGCCCCTTGACAAGCCCCTCTGAAGGGCCAGGGGAAGCCCAACTGTGGCCATCCTCCCACAGCATTCACCCTACTAGCTCTCTGACGTGGAGCCTTCCCCGGGACCAGTTGAGCACCCTCAGGGACCAGTGGTCTGCGGGGCTCCCAAGCTGATTCAGAACCCAGGACTTTCCAAACTAATTGTCACATGACAGCTCTACCAAGAATTAGCTTCCCTTCAACTGATCAACCCTGGCTGAGCAGTTCCTGTGAATTAACTGGAAAAATGGCCACCTGGGCTAGTGCTTTGCTGGTTTAATAAATTAAGCCTATGACCTCTAGTATCTCACTGGTATTGATCTAAGTAAGTCTCCAAACTGCCTGGGCTAAGGCCTGGCTAAGAGTGAACCGGGACTGCACTGGCTCTGAATGGGCACCTTCCCTGTTCCTTCCTTCCTCCCCCAGATCCAGTCTTTATAGACTCCTCATCCTTCTCTAAACCCTGCAGTGGCAGGGGACCAAGCCCCACCTCCTTTGAGAGGGACCCCTCAGGGGCGCCTGTGTGGCTCAGTGGGTCACGTGTCTGACCTGGCTCAGGTCATGATCTCAGGGTCCTGGGATCGAGCCGGGACTCTGTTTCTGCACTCTGCTTGGTGCCTGCTTGTCCCTCTTCTCCTCCCCCCGCCCCCACATCCCCCTTACTCACTGCTTCTGCTCTCTCATTCTCTCTCAAATAAAATCTTTTTTTAAAAAATCAGGGAATATACAAAGGACACATAGAGAGGGACCCTTCCATACCCACACCCTGGAGAAGCTCCCCCATCACGACTCTCCGTAAGGATCACCCAGACCTGCTTTTGCATTTAAATCTATCATCTGCTGTATACTATTTTGCACGTGATAATAAGCAACCTTTTATTGAGAGACTTAGATTCAGATCTAAGCACGACTTTCTGTTGCATTTCATCTCACATCCTTTGTGAGGAAGCTCATCAATTGTTGACGATTTGTCAATAATGAAGTTCTATCATTGAAAACGAACCACCATTATTCATTTGATGCTGTTTGACTTCTAGTCTTGCTTTGCAAGGCTATGTGTATATAGTCATGAAGCATGGCCTCTCTCCATGCTTGCACTTACTAGCCAACAATGGGAGAGCTCCGGAAGGAGCAAAGGCCCCCACTGGAGCATGGACACTCCCTGGCCCAGCTGGACAAGCGTGTCCAAACAAGGATGATGGACAGCAGGCTGTTACGAGTGTTTGAGTTCTTGTTGGTCACTGTCCCTAAAGTGTGTAGTTCATGGCATTCAAGCATTTTTTTAGGGCTCATGGGGAGAATGTTATCAAATCTACAACACTATGTCCCCGATTCTTTTCTCTCTGTTTTTAAAATAGGCTCCATGCCCAACATGGGGACTGAACTCACGACCCTGAGATCAAGAGTCAAATGCTCCACTGGCGGAGCCAGCCAGGCACCACCCAGCATGCTCCCTATTCTTATTCTATTTGTGCCATGCCCTGAAGAGTGACCATGCCATGACACTGATTGGCCAGGCACTGACCAGCTCTGGACAGAAGGTTAATCATGAACTGGTCCTTTGAGTCTTATTTTTCCTTGTCCCAGCAGTGTCCCTAAGGTCACAGGATGTCGGCATGACTAGGGCTTACTCATACTGACAATGCCATCAAACACCATGAAAGGGTCTCCTCCATTCTGACCAGACTGAGGTCAGGTGCTGAGGAGTAGCCCAGTGTTCAAACAGAGTTTGACTGGCTTGTCCTAAACGGTGCCTCCAAACCCTCAGAATCTTTGAACTGAACACAATCATGGCTTCAAATGAACCAGGCTTTCTACGTCCTTTTCAGATGAATGACTATGGCAAGATCTGGACATCTATGGCTCAAGAGCTTCCCTGGGCTATGTGACCACCGAGGTGACCTCATAATGACAAACAGTGTTTGGGATTCCCCTTGGCTCAGGGAATTCCTGACATCCATGCAGATGCTAAAGCTTCTTTGCACAGTAACTACTGATCCCATGGCTGAGTCATAAGTGCAGTTCGGTTCAGTAGTTAGAGCACGAGCACTGGACTGCAGGCCTGGGTTCACCTCCTGGCTCCTTTACTTAGAGGAGTTCATGAACCTGGTCACATTCATCTCTGTGCCTCCGTTCCTCCACCTGAGGAACAGGGAGAGGAAACAAATCATCACATAAGTGTGTGATGAGCATTGAAAGAATGAACACCTGTCACGTGGTCAGAAAGGTGAATTAGAGGGTCTAGATTTTGCCCGAGATCTCACAATTTCACAAGTTCCAGAGCTGGATTCAAATCTGGGAGTCTGAGTTCCCAGACCATTGCTCTGTGACACACAGCTGCTTTGCCTAAATACAAGCATTTTACCCCAACATGATTTCCTCTGGACAGAATCAGAGGCAAACAACAGCAACAACAACAAAAAGCAAACGAGCAAACCTATTGCTGTCTCCCTGAATCCACTCTCTTGGGCCCTTGTCCACAAATATCCATGACTGTTCTCTAGAATGTTCCAGTTGCCTGTCTTAAGGTCAGCAGATCAAATGAGATGAATCCCAGTGTAAAGGAAGGGAGGGTCACTGTTACAAAGTCTTGTGTTTTCAAACATGTGAAACAATGCCATCTTGCATTATTTATTCCTCGCACAAACAGAAGTGCCTCCAAACAAACTAGGAGTTCCTGAGACCCTTGTCAACTCACAGAAAAAAAAAACATAGCTTAGCTTTTGGGAAGAGATCTGGATGAAAGTTCAGGAGAACTAAGAAACACATTACATCAAAACCACTTTAATATAGACACGTTCTGTTTTCAAGCTACAATCCTATGTGCAAACGTATGCAATCATCTCTATATACATATATACTTATATATATAATCTGTGTGTCTCTGCTCTTGTGTCTACATCACCTATTTTTCTTTGTGCATCACTAATAATCTGTGTACTTGGTTATCGATCACTCATTAACTCGATCCATTAACCAGTTACCCATCTTTCACCATACATTAAAGGCCGGCTATTCATTGCGGCACCGAGAAAAAAAGGTCATGCTATTGTCACCATACTTACGTCTGGGGTGCTGAATGGGACGGGTGGTAGCATACCATTGAAATCTCTAGAAAATGTCATTTTGGATAACACCCAAAGTTCTTAGAAATGGAAATGTGTGTTTGGGGGTCATAAATTGAAATGTAGACTCTCATATTCTGAGGATCTCTTTGGGGCAACTATTGATAGGAACGAACCCACATGTCCCCAAAATCCTGAAATCCATACCCCTTTGGGGATGAACGGTACAGGGCAGACATTGTAAGACACTGAGAAAATAATGATAAATGTCCTCCGTATCAACCTTTCTGGGTTCACTCTAAATTTCAGAAATGCATAATGTGAATATAGAATTTAGGATGCTTAAAAAAACTTAAACGAACATAGACACTGCCGTATTTTCCCCCTTGAGAACCTAGGGGTGACAAGTGAGGGGTGCAGGATATCATAGGAAGTAGTCCATTGTTCTCCAAGGAGGACAAAAACCAAGGCTGCTAGCTCAGTAGAACCACCAACAGTAGAAATCAAGGGATAAAACAAAACTATAAAACATATGTAGATGAAATTGGGAGAGAGGAAATTTTCAACGATGAGAAAAATAGTTTGAGAAAGAGTGAACTGAGTCATAGCAAACAGCATTCAGAAGATCATTAGGAACATACCATCACAGCAGGAACCACAGCAGGAACCACAGCAATTTCCCATTCTGAGTTGGAGCAGCAGAGCAAACACCAATCCCTAGGAATAGGTCAGCTCAAAGAGTCCCAGCTGGAAAGGACAGCAGAGGTGAGGCTCAAGTCACCATGGCAACGGTGTCATCATAGACCTTTCAGAGTCAATGCAGCTGCACAGCGGCCAACTTCTGGTGTCGACAGGGGCCTGTCTTCACAGACAAGGGGGGCATGGGAGAGTAAACGCTTTGTTTCGAAAGTTGAACCCCAGTCTCACACTTTCTCACTCTTTTTTTTTTTGAAAATAAAAGACATGAGGGGGGATGACCTGCCACCCCCCCCCAATAGAGTCACTAGCCAAACTTCAGGGTGAAGAGGGAAAAGAAAAACAGATTGAGAATAAATAGAGGTCCCACTCTTGATTTAAAACACCATCCCCACCCATTCTATCCTCCAGAGTCACCAGACATTTCTAGAATATACTTTAAAATGGGTCCCAGGTGAAATGAAGAGCAGTGTTCACAGAAATTCCATTCTTCAAATCATATTTCTCTAAGCATATACTAACGAAATTATGTCATTCTCTCACCTTCTATGCATACTACCTGATTTTTCTCTGTGTATAGCTGAGAGGACGTACTTAGTTACCTCTCAACCTTTGTGAATCTCTTGGCCAGTATGTGTATGTGAAGCAGACTCTTCCCTGAATAATGAGGGGGGAAATATCACTGTATTTTCACCACTGCATTTCTGTAATAGTGAGCGGGTTGAGGGCAATACATACAACTAGTACTTTTCTAAATGAAGTACTTTAAATACTCCCCAAAATGCAGGGTTCAGTGTGTGTTCTGGCTCATGGATGGGCACTCAATAGACACAGGATTTTGATCTGTTCATGAAAAGTAGCAATGGAAATGGAAGGAACTAGCTCCAAATATACATAAAGAAGGAAACCTTTTAGAACAAAACCAAGTGCCATGGACTTAACCAAGCAACAATACATGCTAAAAAAAAAAAATGTATGTAGTCGGGGAACCTGGTGAATCCTTGGACTCTGAATTTTGGCTCAGGTCATGATCTCAGATTCGTGAGATCAAGCCCCAGAAAATAATGGCATAAAACAACCCCTTTACTTTGGTAAGGTACTACTTTGGTAAACCTGGTCACAAGGTTAGGAATTCATCCAGGACACAATGCTGACGTTAGAAAATGAAAGGTTTCACATATCCACACCCAGGATGATCCCCACTAGGTAGAACTTGGGGTCCATGAAAAGAGCAGCCCTAGGCCCAGTGCCAATAAATAAATGAGGGCTTTCTATTTCTCAAATCCACAATCCAGAATCCAAGTTTTGCAGGCAGTTGGAACTTCCTGTGTTAGTGAACAGATTCTTTGCAAATGCCCACATCTATTCTTTGCATGTTCCCCAGATCTACTTCCCAGTAGGGTGGCCAGAGGGCAACCAAGGGGAGTCTATGATGCCAGTTGTGTAGCTGAACCTCTCAGTACCTCTTTCGGATTCTATCTGAACTGAATGCCCACTTTGGACACTCCTTAGGGTAGCCGAAATCATGAGGTTGTCATTGGGTGTATCTACATCTGAGGTCATACCCATTGGAGAGAAAAAAGAAATTCAGCCACTGGTCAGAATGCAGAGCCTGGACATAGAAGAGGCCCACATATTCCTTTTGCATTTCAGTGGCTTCTCTCTGCTCTTTCCACAGTCAATAAACCTTCCCACAGAAATCTGTCCTGAACATCGAACTCAGGACTCAATTAATGATGCCTATAAGAGAGACCTTGTCTCACAATCATTAAGCAGTGAATCAGTAAAAATGTTGTAAGGAGGGAAATAAGCAAGACCAGACATAGGGGGCAGTATGATTTTTGAAGCCTTTGCTTTTTTTTTTGGACTCTGGGGTAGCCACATCCTTTTCCATATCAAAAGGTTAAGACACACATTAGTAGTATCATTTTTCCCCC